>NW_009921284.1:0-15586 GCF_000696875.1 Nestor notabilis | reverse complement strand
GACAGGTGTATAAATGTAATCAGATGTTATGCAAACCATTTGATACATTTTTAAGTGCTAGTGGTTTGAATTCGTTTGACAAGCATGTAAAATGCAAATGATCCCACCCACACATTTTTAGAATAAATTAAAATACACTTAACATCATATTTGTTAGTCTTGTCCTAATAGGAAGCCTATGTGCTCTGAAGTATGTATGTGTGTATTTAAATGGCATTGTTATTCCACCTGCTGTGTAGCTGAACTCCAGCTGCTTTCTACCCACTGCCCCATTTTTCCTAATTTGACCACCTTGTTCTTTTAGGACTCAATTAGATGTATTTTCATTAAAAGCGAGCTTTCACTTTAGTATTTTTTGATAACGGGTTGTCCTTGTGGTTTAGATATTTTCGTGTGAAGAGGTTGTCTGTTCAAACTTGGCTCATGTTCTCCATAAGCTCTTTGAGCTACCAGAACAAGGGCTGAAAAACTGCCCAGATACATTCAAGAATATGAGCATGAAAGTGTCCCTACACTGTGTATGACTAAAGTAACACAAATATTTCTTAGTAGTATTTCTTTCCTAATGTGAAGAAGGTTTTGGAGTGCTATGAAGCATTTGTCCTTGATTTAGCCATTCAGAGGACATTTGACACCTGATAACTATTTTGCATTCCTTGAGGAGATATATAATATAGCTGCTAGCACTGCTCATAAATAGCTGTGTGGACAAGGGGAGTAAACATAGGACATAAACTTCAGTGTTTAATTCTCCGTGCCTGCATGAGGACAGTCCTGTCCACATAAAATATGTAAAACTTTCTTTATCTGTCTCACAAAACTGCTCTTTTATGTTGATAAATATATTTTTGATGGACTGGAGAGTTTAAATATTCAGTAATAGAAGTACTTAAAGCAGCATCCCAGAGATTGTCACTGTCACATTCAGGATTAAAATCTTAGTCTCTAACTTTGTTATCCTCTGCCAATTCTAGTAAACTTCATGGCCCACATTCAATTAATCTCTCTATCTTAAAAGACTAATAATGCTTTTCCTCAAAGGAGGCTTGAGCTGTATTTTGTTAATGTTTGTAAAGCACTTTAAAAGTATTAGTTGTATATAGATGCCACCTAATTTTATTTCAGTGTCTCTTTTAAGCTCCAAAGTGTGTCAAGAGTCAGAGGGGAAAATTGCTGAGTCAAGGAGAAACATCTTTTCCATTGGGTTTTCTGTCTGTTGGGAAGCAAGAGAGAGAGTATCTTGGAGTATACATAGTGGTAAAATAAGAAGGCAGGTGAGGAATGGGTATGTCTAGCCAGAAGGATTTTCAGAAGTGGCAGAAGTAAGAGAAAACAAATCTTGAAGATGTAAACCTATGCAAAATTTTGTCCCTTTTTTCCATCTGAACGTCATGGGGTTTAATGTGTAAATACTTCAAGAAGTCTCTGGAAGAATCCCACAATCATTCAGTGACTAGAAGTAGATTTCTTCCCCTGTAACTTCTAACCTTGGTCTTTGCTTAACTTTAACACCATCTCTTTTAAAATTGTGAAAGTTTACCAATTCTGGACAGAGTGTGAATTTCCTATATGAGAAATCTATTGATTGTTTATTCTGTTCAGAGTATGAGTGGTTTTGTTAAGTATTATGGAGATCTTTATTTTTGCCATAGGAAACCTTAATAGACATGATGCCACAGAAACTTGTAATTTAACTCAGTGTTTTGAATGCATCTTTCTTGGTTTATATATTCATAGGTTGCTTTTACAGTTCTGTTTGATTTGGAAGCTCTCCTGAAGATCTGGTGTTTGGGTTTCACAGGATACATCAGCTCATCTCTTCACAAGTTTGAGTTGCTGCTTGTAGTTGGAACCACTCTTCATATCTATCCAGACCTCTATCACTCTCAGTTTACGTATTTTCAGGTATGATCAGATACTTCTACATTTTACTCTATATACCAATAAAAACATTACCCATCAACATGTTACTCTCATTGACTTCCAGTCTCAGACTACTGATGTATACACAATTTTGGCTTATTTTAAGAGTATCTTTAAAGTAACAAGTAGAATTCCTTCTAACTTTGCTGAGAAGTCCTTTCAGTTTTCAGTAACTCCCATTTCTTACCTGAGCTACACTGTCCAGCAGGTTCTGGATTAGTTTATTTGCTGTCCTTCATTGAGCTTGTCCTTGCACAGAGCTGTTTACAGCATCACCTTCCTGTAGTGTCTACCACTACTTTCCTGGCTTCTACTCTGAGGCTTTGGTACACTTGCTATTTCTTCCCCAAATCTTCATCTCTGGAGCAGTCACATACCTAAGAGCCTCCACTCCAGTTATTGTGGGTCTTCTGAGATCAGTTTTCCAGAACCATCTTAAACCATCTTAGAGCTGTTTTTTGTAGCTCTCCAACCATTCCTTATTGAGAGGATGTGTTTATTTAGGATCTTCCTACATTTTCACTTTGGGGAAGAGCAGGAAATAGAGACAAAGAAAGACTTACTAATTCAAACTTCTGATTCTTGCTCTGTCAGTCAGCCCAACTAATTCCCCATTTGTCCTTGAAGTGCTTAGGATTGCTCCGATTGTGGGAGAAAACACTGAGATGCATTATACTTTGTTATATTCTACAGTGCTAAAAGGATTTTTAAAAAGTATATTAAAGGATTCGTGTCTGCCCATTATTCAGCAATAGGTTGGCATAGTGAATAATTAATAATCAATGAGGGCAAATAATAAATTGTCAGACAGAGTCCTGTCAATAAATGTGGTTAGCTACAGTGACACCTATTATGATGAAGTAAGTACAATATAGGGGAAGCAGTCTTCCCAAGTGTAGGTTGAAATATAATGGTCTTTTCAGATTTCTGCAAATGACCTCCTGTATTTTTTCTAAATGGCTGTACAAGCCTGCTCAAGAAAGCTTTCAGGATGACATATTCTATTTTACTTTTAGCTGGTATCATTTGAAGGTTTTTAGATGGTTTTAGCTTTGATTTTGCAGTCCAAATGTGTAAAATGTTGTTATTCAGCATAGCATTTTATTTCTATCCTGCAAGAAAACATAATCTAGCAGGAGTATGCCATTGCACTCTTGTGTCAAAAACACACAGAAAACTAACTGGGAGCTCTCAGTTAAAATAGTTAATAGTTGGTCCATATTTATTAAGGCAGAATCCATTTACATCTGATGATTTCTTTCTAGGAATTTTAAATATAAATTGTGAAGACGTCGCACTAAATGGGTGACATCATTAACTCATGCAATTGAAAGTATAATGAAAATGTAGCCAGATGTTGATAATGAAATGATAAGTCTTGTCTTTTTAATGGATTTAATAAGTTTTCTGGGGCAGGGGTGGTGGTGTGTTTTGTTTTTGTTTTTTTCTTTTGGGTTTTTTTAAGTGCTAGCTTTTATGACACAAAATGCCAGGATGTGCTTTTTTTCCCAAATATATAAGAGACTCAGATTTTGCAAGCAGAAACACCTGCTACAGTGAAAGATTCGGATTGTATTTTGCAATGCAAATCCCATAAGAGGCAGATGACAGTAAGGTTGGAAAATACTTTACCTTTGATGTCAGTGTGTAAGGGAGGTAATGCACTGTATTTCCCCACAATTAAGCTTCTGGGCAAGCTAGATAACACATTTTCAAACCAACCAAGGTCAAAAAGTCTTTTTCACATGGATACATCTTGATGTTAGGCAGGTTTCCAGGCCTTTAGGTATTAATGATGACAGGTTAAGTGTGTTTCTTGTCAGCCAACAAAGCAGATTACTGAAAACAGAAGTCTTGACACATTCCAGCAAGCAGAAATATTGTCTTTATCATTACCTTTTGCCAACACATCATTCACTCTTCACCACATTGGCTACTGTCCACCCTCCCACCTATCTTTCTTGCATTTGCTGTACATTGATTCAAAACACATTGCAAAGCCTCCTGTGAAAGACTACAGCAAACCACCATTCCGTGTCTATAATCCATAGAACACAAAGTCAGTCAAGAAATGACAGACTTTGCATATTACTGCAGAGTTCTGTAATGAACTGGCATAAAAGGGAGATATTTAACCAAAATTTGGCCTATACTAGTCTGAGGAGATGTGCTTGGGGAAAATATTGCTGGGTCATTTTCTGAGTACATATCACCACTTTTAGGAGATGCAGCCATTCTTTGTACAAAGTTGTGGCTCCTCTTTTGTATTTTTTGGTTTTAATTTGTTTTTTTAATGTATTTTTATATTTATTCCAAATAATGCAACTTCTGAAGCTCTTAAATCTAATACAATTTGCAATCCAATTACAAAGAATGCATAAATGTTCATTAGAGTGTACTTTTGCTAGATTCAATTTGTCATCTAATGAAAATAAATGAAAAAAAACAAAACCAAATAGTATCAATAAAATTAGTGTGTTGCTTAAAGGTCAATTAAAGTTCCCCAAAGGAAGGGAGGAGGGGTAAATAAGGCAGATAATGCAGTTTATCTAAAATACAACCCAGAATACCAACTAGCATGAGATATTCACTTCACTGGGGTCTGTATTTAAATTAATACTGCTGGAAACAGAGCTAAAATTTACGCTGTAAGTAGATCTTGTAAGTAGAAGGCACCATGTTTACATGTTCATAGTACTTGGAAATCTCACTTGTCCCACTGTCTGTCATTGCCTTGGTAACCAGTTTCATGTACTCAGATTATATGTAATATGATCACAGGACCAATATGAAAGAAAGGACTTTACCTCACTTTAATATTGTGAAAGTTAATCTCACACAAGGGGTCTGGTATATTGGGAGTAAGTTGTTCTCTTGACGTGGCTGTCACTGTTTCTCCTCTTTGGCAGTAAAGCCTAGATGACTAGAATGTTGTGCATACCTGATGGCTAGGTATGGAGATGAGTTTCATGCAGAAGACAAAGGTGTACATTATTAGCAAGCTACAAGGTTCAGTGTACTCTTTCTGTGAACAACTTCTGTCAAACTTATTTTCTCTCCAAAAGCAGCACAGTAATTTTATTTGACCTATACATAAGGTCAACCTTCAATTGCACTGTAATTCCTGCCTTTCAGTTTCACTATGATTCTTGTGGAAATAAAAGCGGTACCTTGGTCTAGAGGGTTTCGTAAGAACAGCAGAATCTCATTTGCCCCATATCCTGCTGTCTGTTGTCTCCAGCAGCTACTGTTGCTGCCACTCCCTCTTGTTGATGCTGATGTTCATGTCTGTGTCACCATCAGTGGCATAAATGGGAGAATCAGAGATATCAAAAGGTTTTTCAAGGTAGGCTCAGCAGTGAATGGGTCAGGACTTCCACACACAATCACAGTTCTGCTGCCACTACTAACACTAAGAGGTGTCAAACATGTTAAAATTGTCAGTGGCACAATTTCCCTTGCTGTATATATTAAGAAATAGCAAAATATGTTCGTTATCAAACTTGCTACGTTATATGGTATGCAATGCCAAGCAATTTTGCCTTGGGTCACTGAAACAGAAAGATGACCTGTAGAAGAGTTGGCAGTTCTTTGTGTGAATATATACCCGGATTTAACAAATAGCACAGAATTATAGTAAAATGTAGGTTGAAAGCAGCCTTTCAAAGTTGTGTTGTCTAGCCTTCTTCAAAGATTGTTCAGGACTCTGACCCTTTAGAATAAGTATGAATTTTTAACACTGATGACCTTCATTGGTCTGTAATTCCACATTAAGATCAGATTTACTATCTATCTGTGGTATGACTTTGTTCCCTTTGTTACCCCCAAAACAGCTATACCCAATTGCATTTCTGTGATACCTCTTTGTGACTGGTGAGAGCTGGGGGCCTTGAGTACCCTCCTGTGCCTGTACTCTCAATTTGAACAAGATGCTGTTATCTCATGTCTGTATGCCTTGATGCTGCATTTTATGAAAGGTTCACAGATAGCTCATTCCATGCAAAATTACAGCTTCTTATTACAGTATGTTAGAAATAAAGAGATACTTAACAATAAGCATTACACCACACAATCATAAAAAGCTAAGCAAAGGACAAAGTAGGTTAAAAGTTACATGGTCATGGGTAACTGCTGTTGCAAGTTAAAAAAATTGTCCAGGCAGGGCAAAATAAGTGCAGACAAAACCTGACAGGTTCCAGGGCTTGTACTCCTAATCTAAAACATAACTCGTGGTCTGTTACAAGTGGAGGCAACCCCGTGTTTACTGGGCTACAAGGCTGCAAGTCCCTTTTTGGTCTTGAAGTTTCTGATCCTGTGGAAAGTTGTTGATTAATGTGATAATCAATTAATACAGTTGTATTTTCTCTTTCTTTGCAGGTTCTTAGAGTAGTTCGGCTTATAAAGATTTCTCCTGCTTTGGAGGATTTTGTGTATAAGATATTTGGACCAGGAAAAAAACTTGGAAGTTTGGTGGTATTTACTGCCAGCCTTTTAATCGTAATGTCAGCAATCAGTTTACAGATGTTTTGCTTTGTGGAAGAACTGGATAGATTTACAACCTTTCCACGGGCAAGTATCAAAGCCATTGATTACTTGTTGCTTGTTATTATTTTCTTATCATTAACAAGATATTTTCTTACCACTGGTGGTGGTAAGTGTTGGTGTTAGCTTAATGGGTGGACTTAATGATTTTAAAGGTGTTTTCCAGCTTAAATGATCCTATGATTCTGTCGTGGTTTAACCTGGCAGTTAACTACACACCACACAGCTGTGGTGAATTAGAATATACAAAACAAGTGATGCACGATGCAGCTGCTCACCACCTGCCAACCATTGCTCAGCCAGTTCCTGAGCAATGGCCCCATCCGCCTTTCCCCCTGGTTTATATACTGAGCATGATGTCATATGGTATGGAATATCCTTTTGGTCAGTTGGAGTCAGCTGTGCCTCCTCCCAGCTTCTTCTGCCCCCTTCCTCCCCCCAGCCTCCTCACTGGTGGGGTGATATGAGAAGCTGAAAAGTCCTTGAATTAGTGTATAACACTGTTCAGCAACAACTAATACATCAGTGTGTTATCAAAGTTATGCTCATCCCAAACCCAAAACACAACACTGAAGCAGCTACAAGGAAGAAAATTAACTGTATGCCAGCTGAAACCAAGGCAGATTCAACAATTTGTTACTAGTGGTCTTTCCTTCCTTCTGAGAACCATGGAGCATTTTATCTCCATATGTGTAGATAAAGCAATTGTATTTTCTGGGTGTAACAGCTATCCTGTAGTCCTTCAGTAGTGAAGTTTATCTTTCTTTGTGTTAGGTATGCAGTTTCAGGGAACATAGAGAAATTTCACACATGCACCCTGGTGATGACACAACAAAGCATATGGTACCTTAGCATGTTACAGAAAGAGGGTTCATGCACACAATCATCAATATTAGCCACAAAATTTACATAAAACATGTCTACACATGATTGATATCTTCACATTATGAAAGTGATTGTTCTTGATTCATACAGGAATGCTTGTTTTACACAGGACTATAAAATCTGTCTGCACTGACAAAATAAATGTTTGCCTTTGGGGTATAAATAATGGATATTTATGGGCATTGCGTTAATTCAGAACAGAACATTGAAAATCAGTGAAAATTGGAGCTAATGCATTTATTGAAGCACACTGTTCTGAATGAAAATACTGCCATCTCTTTAATAACAGATTAGACTGAGTGTACATGGATTGGTTCCAGTGACAATTTATTTGTTTCTGTCATCCCAGCTTGGTTATCCAATGTATCTATTTTAGTGAAAGTGCATTGGTTAGAACAATTAAATAACAATGAATAAGGCAGCCTCAAGGGTCATGCATTTGGCAAACAAAATAGCTAGGCAACAATTTGTAATTATCACCCTGGACTTGATGTATGGGAAGCTAGCTATCAAATGTAAGACACAAACTACCTACCCACAGAGAATAATGTAACACCATGCTTTCTATTTTGGAAAATGTGCTTAGAAAAGCAGCCAGTAGGATCATTAAGGATTCATTATAATTATTTTTTTAAATGCTGAAGAAAGCAGAAAAAAATACAATAAAACTTAAGCTTTTCTAATCAAGTCAGAGCTCTGTCTCTAAATTGGATGATATCACCGATACATTGTATGCCCAATTCCCATGTATAACTTCTGAAAAAAACTTCCAACTGCAAGTTTGAAACCATCATGGAATTTTGTTTTGGAATTACTTTTCTAATTTATGCAAAATAGTAGTGAAAGTCCTGAAAGAATTATTGCAGTATAATTTCAATAAGACGGATTCACAGCCACCTGTGCATTTCAACTAGATAAATAGATATATATATCTGAGAACGATCCACTTGCAGTAAAACATTGCAAAGGTGTATCAAGATGTTAGTAAAGTTTTAAATTCTTCTAAGCATTTAAATCTAAGGCCATTTAAGCTTCAGTAAGAGCTTCTATCATATTAAAATTTCAACAGATTTATATATTAAATACATGTTCAAAGAGTGAGAAGATATTTTAAGCAGCAAATTACACAGTTTTTACAAACAGAAAATATCTATTTTCTATTTTCTGACTTAAGTTTTGGGAAAATGAAAGGTTAGCAGTAATACAAGACTTGCAGCAATACTGAATTGAAATGCTTTAAATACTTTTTATGTGATAGTTAGAAGGAAGAGTCTCTCCTTACTTTCTTAGTTATTGTTTATTTGTTTATATATGTGAATATTTAAACATATTCACCTTGTTTTGAACATTTCAGAAGTATAATTTACAGGATGTGGTTTCTCTTTGCAGCTCTTAATACGTTAATAGAGTCAGAGAAAAATTTGTACTCAAAACCAAATTGTGATTGATGGGATGAGTGATGGTGTCCCTCTGAAGGAGTGTGTCTTCATAGCAAAGGCTGGTGGATTCCCACTCATGTTGTCTGCTCTTAATAAATAGTGCTGAATCAGTTTACAATAAGACAGTTATAAAATATATCATTTTACTTTTGCCTGGAATGCATTATTTTTAAAATGTGACTGATGACATACTTGCATTACTGTATGTTGCAGGAGATGATTTGAGGTCTGCAATAGCAGAATTTACTAAGATTAATATTTAGGACCTCATCCCCAAAGAAGAGCAAACCTAAAATGGCCAGGATTGTTGCTGTGAGCTGCTTACGTTACAAAGAGAACAAGCACACTAACAAAAATGGTGACACTAGAGGCTAAATTTTGAGGGTTTACATTAAAGTGCTTTTCACACTGAAACAGACAAAACCTAGAATCATTTTGAAACTGTAAGTGCTTTATGAGAAGGCACAGTATGGGTTTGGGAACAAGTAGACCTCCTCCTTTCGCTAATGCCTCTAAATTGCATGTTTTCACATGGTTTCCTGACAACAGTCAATAGGCACAAGCTCAGTGTTGCTATGGCTACAAATTTCACCTTTCTTTTGGCCACTGCAGCTTTCCAAATGGACTGGCTTTCTCTCTAATACAAGGATAAAAATATAGATGTTTTCTATAATGTTTTTAAGCGATCCACCATCTCTATTCTTGCGCATCTTCTTGGGCAGCGTCTATTTAGCCATAAGAAGGGCAGGCAGTGGCTGGCCCCCCTGAAGGAGGAATGGGAGGGGCGAGGCTCTGTTCAAAGGCATCAGTGTAAGATGGCCACTAAGAAGTTTTAAAATTCACTGAATAGAAAACAAAACACACTGCTAGTATCTCTGACTTCCATGCCAGACTCCTGGGGTTTGGGGCCATGTGCTAGCACTCGGTATCTCAAGTTAACAAAGCTGGGAATGCTGCTCTTTTAAATGGGTCAACACAAGATGAAAGCCAGGCCCAGCTGATCTCAGCAGCAAAAATCCCTCAGCCTTCAGCAAAACCAGGGTTTCGCTCCTAGCCTTGAGCGTGGAGGAAGCTCAGGCTGTGAAATGTTAGTTCGGCTTCAGCATCATCCATTTAAAAAATTGAACAATGTGGTCATAATTCTCGGATCCAGTTACAATCCTAGTGCCGCTGCCATGGGATGGCTACTCTTAGGGTGTTACCGAGCACTCATGACTGTCTTAGGAGAAGAAGGTAGCTTTCCACAGGTAGAAAAGATTGCAAGTTCACACCACTGGCCTAAATCCTGTTAGCTTAGTTTTCAAAAGTAATCCTACTGATTGTAGGACTGCTGCTCTGAATAAAGCCATTGGGACTGGGCCCATAATATTTTGTGGAAAAGCAGCAGTTACAAGTCAAATACATTGTAACTGTAAGTAGTAATTGTGTGGCACCACCTGTGTAGTAGTTGGACAAGATATCAGAAGTGGCACTTCGGCTCATATGTTCTACCAAACCTTTGCCAATCTTCCACTATAAATAAAAAGGTAGTTTGACTTCCATCATCAAAACAGCTAATTAAGTAATAGGGCATAAATACTCGAAGAAATTGACAGTCTTTTCTATAACATGAATTAATTCAGAAAATCGCCATTTGCATAAATCTTTTAAGTCTCATCTTCACAGATGTTGATTCTGTCAGCTAGTTGCATTTCAAATTAATTTTAAAATAAACAGTGGGAAGTATACCTTTCAGCTAAAAATAACTTGCTCCAAAGGAGATTGCTAGATGTGAAGCATATACTTACTGTGTACCACCCTATTTTCTTAAAACTTATGGTTTGTCATATACTGGAATTTCATGTTATAAAAAAATGTCTGAATTATACCGGAAGACCATTTAATGTAATTACATGCTTTATGGACATCTGTTTTACATGGATGATTAGATTTTTATGATATTAAAAGGATGTCTTTTCAAAATTAATCTGTTGCTTGTATTAATGAGAGTTCCACAACATAGTATTGGACATATCTTTACACCTTCAAGAATTAATTAAAATTTTTCTTTTTTAAAAAAGCAATAAACTATGGTACTTTAGTATAATTCAGAAGACAGGATACTGCACTGGTTCAATTGTCCAGTCTCTAAGGTATTTTTAAAGCCAGAAGTGTGGTGGTTTACTTAATGTAGTGCTCACCTTATATGTCAGCAAGGAGCGTTATACCAGTCAATGGCTTCAGAAATGCTCAGAATGCAGGGAAACAGAGACTCCCTGGTTGAGCTTCACCTCCCCACCATGAAGGGAAGATGAGAAGCAGTTCTGAGCACTGATGGGGTGGTTGTCTTCTTCATCCTTAAGCACCACTGGCAGCTATAGAGGAGGCTGAATTTTCTGCTTTCTTTGTGTGTGCTTCTGTGACCACAGCAGGCCTCTGCTAGCTAAAGATCTCAAATGTTTCCTTCTCTGCATGTTGTGCATGGGGAGGTATTTTGCAGAGCTAGATAACACCCTTGATTTCTTAATACAGAAACAGTGTGTGGCAAACTATGCTGCATTCTTATTATTACAGAGTGTTGGAACTGACTCCTTGACACCAAGTATTAATGATGTGTTATAGCGACAGGGACATCACATAGAGCCAGGAGGAGATGCAGGACCAAGTGTTGTATGCGTGCAAGTGGACAGTCTTCTCTAAAATAGATTGGCCTACACTGCAGGACAGAAATCACAGCCTGGAGTGGAGTCTCTTAAGGGTGTTGGTGTAACCTTAAGGGTCCTGTTTGCATTGGGAGAAACTGCAGGCACTGTTTTCTGTGATAAGCTCTGCAAACTTGGTAAGGAGCCCAAATAAAGTACTTGTCTGAAGTTAGTATTAGTAATATAAACTTGAAGTCTCTTCTCCCAGAAGCTTTAAAACTGAGTTAGAACCCACTTTATTGTTTTTCAAGGATGTAAGTTTATATATATACATGTTTTCAGCTTTTCCAGCATGCTTTTGGGCTTAGGGTAAGTTGACACAAAGGGCCCTACAGGTACTGTTTTCTCATGGGTCTGACAAGAAACGTCTTGTTCTCTTTGTGCCAAGTACGTTATTGTGTTAATCTGCTGTTCCTGGGGGTGTCAGGTACATTAAGCACAGACCTAATATGTGTTTATCACTTTGTGAACATTCTGAATTTGAAGATTCCCGTTACCTGGAAGCTGCATTGTTAATATCTTCAGTTTCTAACACTTTTTTGTTACGTATTAACCTTCAGAAAGATATCAGCTTGATCCTCTCTGTCTGGAAAGAAAGTACTTTTGATGTCAGACAAAAGCAAAAGAAAAATATGTGATAGTTTGGCCTCATTGAGAGATTTAAGACTCAAGACCCACACTGTGATACCACAGTCAAACGTGTATGACTGAGGGCGAGCACAGTCCTCAGTGTCTGTGTACAATGTAAAATATACAATGTCATTCTCACGTGTTGTTCATATCGAGTAAGATTCTGATCTGTGCTGTAGGCTCGAGCTGGGGTTTCAAAGGTCCTAAGGCACCTGGATTGTAGACTTATATGGATGCATATACTTCAATCACCAAAGGCAGTTAGTTGAAATATTTCCATTACTCCCTCTATTTTAAATATGTACCCCTGGTTTGAAGGGATTTGAAAATGTTACAGAAACAGTTCCATAAATAATGCTGTTTACAAAACGTATGGGGAAGAATCTGACCGACTCAAATGAGTGGAAGTACTGGGACCTTGCCTTGTATTGGTTAGTCTCGTCTGTTTGGTGCCTAGAATGCTTCTGTTATTAAGATAACAAATGTATGGTCGTATTTAATTATA
Source organism: Nestor notabilis (assembly GCF_000696875.1). Classification (NCBI taxonomy): domain Eukaryota; kingdom Metazoa; phylum Chordata; class Aves; order Psittaciformes; family Psittacidae; genus Nestor; species Nestor notabilis. The sequence goes on along the minus strand of NW_009921284.1, from coordinate 2,981 downwards.
ACACTTTATTGCAGGTATATAGGTCCATTTATGGAAAGGTAACAGAGAATAATAAGCATAATAAAGAAAAAAAACCCAACACAATATGATATAGCATTCAAAACAGTGATTGCTGATGCTCAGGATATTTCTCCTATTTTGTCAGCCCTGGAGGAAACCAAAAAGCTCTTCATATGGGCTAATGGAACTAGGACTGTGTTTACAAGTTGCATATTACAGTTCAGTCAAAGATCAAGCTATTTATTTCTCCTTTTGCTCTGGAATAGCATTTCACCTGACTTCAAAAATTGAAATACGTTTTGTTTATTAAGATAGGTGTTCAGCTCTGTTAAATCAACTTGAGGAATGTGTCAATAAAACCATATTAATATAATTTGTGAATTGTTAATATGTTTATAATACTTTTCCTTGCAGGCATTCATGTCAATGTTTCAGATTCTCACACAGGAAGGATGGGTGGATGTCATGGACCAGACACTGAATGCTGTAGGACATATGTGGGCACCTGTAGTTGCTATTTATTTTATACTATATCATCTTTTTGCTACTCTGGTAAGTCTTACTTGCAAATAATGCTGTGCTTTTCTTTGTTTTGAATTATTCTCACAGCTCTGGTATTACTTATTTTTCTCAGCTACCTAAAACTAAATGTGATGCTCATTTACAGCGTAGAGGGCTTGAGAACTAGTACTTTCATGTGGTAGAAAGTGATGGCCTTTGTTCTGATGTGAGGTGGTGTTCTTCATAAGATCCAAGTCACACTGCTAGACTAACAGTGCAATTGTTAATTGTCTTGCACCTTCACAGTTCTAACGATTGCAGAGTTAAGCAAGTGCTTTTATTTATCATGTAGTAATGGTTTCCTCAGGTTCCATTGCATTCTCATTGCATCAGTAATTAAAGTGAGAAATGTAAAGCCTCAGGATATAAACTCTTAACTAGAAATCACTACTTTCCTGTTGCCTGATGCAAAATCAATGCATAGAAAATATATGATACAGTATATCAAGCAATAAAAGGATAAGAACTATTACAGCAGTTCCTGAATGTGTATGGAAATAGGAATTGCATCTCAAAAACTCTTTTCTGTATGCATTTCAAATGGGATGATTATGGTTTTCTATAGAGAGAATGGTAAGGACAACAGCTTTTTGGATATCCTATATCAATAAGGGCTTGGTACTGTACTTTGAATACAAACACAGAGAAACTAGTACATTAAGGGGAATAAACATTTTATGCACTTCTAATTCACTCATAGTTTTGTTCATTTAGTATTGGCATTCACTGCAGTTTTTGGTGCCCTTCTTATTTTCATTTTCATGATTCTATTTTCATTCTTTGCTCAGTTGTCTATTTATATAAGGTACTACCTGTGTTTATACAATCTCCATCAGCTCCTGTCTACTTTTTTTACTTTACCGTATGTCCTGTTTCACTTCTAAAGACTGAATAATCCAACTAATTGTAATTGTGGGTGCAGCGGTTCCTTCATATGGATTGAAATCTTGACCACTTTATAAATGGCAGTAAAGTGCATTTGATACTCTTAGAGCTGCTTAACCAAATTAAAGTATAAGCCAAACAAATATATGTATCAGCAGATATATAGGACATGCAATTGGCTTGCAAGGGTCAGATTCCTTGGGATCTGGAAGAGCAACTTCTCATGCTGAAACAATCTTTTAAAACTCCTGGGGAAGTGGTGATGGAAAGTAAAAGGGGAAGTGAGTTTTGGTCATGGATTTGAAAGCAGTTTCTGGTCCAAGAATCTTAATTGCTGTTTTTCTGACTCTTCACCAAAACATTGAACTAGAATCCATTTTTCTCTTAGATGAACATTAAGCAAGTCCATAAAGTCAATTAGTGTCAGGCAGCTTCTGTGCTAAGCATTCACACCTTAATTTAGAAGTGACTTAGCTGTAACTGCAAGTTTAGTATTCTGCTTTATGTTTCATGCTTTGAAAGAGGCATCTCGACAAGAAGAGGTGCCATGCTTGACCTCATGCTTACCAACAGGGAGGGGCTGGTTGGGAATGTGATGCTCCAGGGCAGCCTTGGCTGTAGCGACCATGAGATGGTTGAGTCTGAGATCCTCAGGACAGTGAGAAAGGTGTGCAGCAAGCTCACTGCCCTGGATTTCGAGAGAGCAGACTTTGGCCTCTTCAGGAACCTGCTTAGTGAGGCTCCATGGGATATAGTCCTAGAGGGTAGGGGGGCCCAAGGCTGCTGGTTGATATTCGAGGATCACCTGCTACATGCTCAGAGCGTTGCATCCTGACTAGAAGGAAGTGCAGCATGAGGGCCAGGAGACTTCCATGGATGGATAAGGAGCTGCTGAGGAAACTTAAGAGGGTAAAAAGAAGCTTATAGAAGGTGGAAGTGAGGACACACAGCCTGGGAAGATTACAGGAACATTGTCCGGGAAGTCAGGGACCACGTTAGGAAAGCTAAGGCCCAGTTAGAATTAAATCTGGCAAGGGATGTGAAAGATAACAAGAGGGGCTTCTGTAGGTACGTAGCAAATAAAAGACAGACTAGGGACAATGTGGGCCCTCTCCAGAAGCTATCAGAAGTGGCTACCCTGGATTTGGAGAAGGCTGAGGTTCTTAATGACTTCTTTGCCTCTGTCTTCACTAGCAAATGCTCAGACCACACCACCCAAGTCTTGGAAGGCAGATGCAAGGACTGTGAGAATGAAGACCTTAGGCCCACTGTAAGAGAGGATCGGGTTTGAGACCACCTGAGGAACCTGAACATGCACAAGTCCATGGGACCTGATGAAATCCATCCACAGGTCCTGAAGGAGCTGGTGAATGAAGTTGCTAAGCCCCTGTCCATCATATTTGAAAAATCATGGCAGTCAGGTGAAGTTCCTGATGACTGGAAGAAGGGAAATGTAACCCCCATTTTCAAGAAGGGGAAGGTGGAAGACCCATGGAGCTACAGAACAGTCAGTCTCACCTCTGTGCCTGGCAAAA
>NW_009921283.1:0-492 GCF_000696875.1 Nestor notabilis | reverse complement strand
GCAGCACAAGCCCAGCACCAGTCACCTGCCCTGCACCGTGCCGCAGTACGTGTTGCAAATGTGCAAGTGTCATGCAGGCCCATCTCAAAGAAGTGCCAGTTCAGAGATGTGGTCAAAGTGGAGGCAAAAGTACCATCCTCTCCTGAGTTTGGCGAGCAGGCTGCAGCAGGACGAGCACAGCGCCAGGCACCTGCCCTGAGCAGCCCATCGGAAAATGACACAGATGTGAATGTTCCATCCAGGCGCATCAAGAATTTTGTGAGAGGGGGTAGGCGCACCAGCCATTCCTGGCATCGGTAGGCAGGCTGCAGCAGAACGAGCACAGCGCCAGGCACTTGCCCTGCAACACCACAAACAAAACAACATGAATCTGGAGGTCACACCTAAGAGCATCCTGAAGAAGGTCCGTTTCAGAGATGCTGTTTAGCAGGAGGCAGACGCACCAGCCTCTTCTGGCTTTGGCAGTCAAGCTGCAGCAGCACAAGAACAGCA
>NW_009921282.1:49659-49864 GCF_000696875.1 Nestor notabilis | reverse complement strand
CGGGCCCCTGGAATTGCACGGGGCACCCGAGGCACGAATGGCACCGGATCCGGGAGTGGGATTTCCCCATCTGGGACATCACCATCACAGGGACCCCCGGCAAGGACACCGCGATCGTGGGGACTCCCTGGCAGGGACATTATCACCACACGGACGCCCCGGTTGTGGTGTCTCTGTGCCGGGCGACCCCCCGCCGCGCACCCCA
>NW_009921282.1:48987-49593 GCF_000696875.1 Nestor notabilis | reverse complement strand
GGGTCCCTGCACCCCTTGCACTAGGGACATGCTCACAGACCCGTTTTGGGGTCTCCTCTGCAAGAGCAAAGGGGAACACGGGATGCAGGGGTGCTGCACCCCCACCCACCGCCCCGGGCAGCTGGAGACCTGGGATGAGGAGGATGAAGGAGTGGAGAAAGCAGCAAATGCCTGCAGGGTCAATGTCCAGCCCTGGGGACATACTACCGTGCTGGGCCCTGCTACCTGCCGTTCCCCCGACAAAAACCCCAGGCAAAGCAATGCGTGCTGCAGACCCCAACCCCTCCTCGAGGGCCTGACTCAGTGTGTGGTCCTGCTGCGGGTTAGCGGGGAGGGACCCAAAGGTGCCATCGGAGCAGGAGTGGGGTCCTCAGGGTCAGCGCCCAAACCTGTTGTGACCCATGAAAAACTTGCCAGAATAAACAGGGATAGCGTTGGCAGAGGGACAGGGATAGAGCAGGAAGAAGGATGGAGCAGGGACGGGGACAGAGCAGGGACGGGGGTGGAGCAGGGATGGAGACAGAACTGGGACACGGATGGGGGCGGAGCAGGGACTACAGAGCGGCAGGAGAAAGATGGGGAAAGGCTCAAGACTCCCTGCCGGGG
>NW_009921282.1:43960-48956 GCF_000696875.1 Nestor notabilis | reverse complement strand
CGGCCGGGGATGACACAGACAAGCAGGACACCGGGAGCGGCCGGCGCGTGTTGGTGAGGGATTGTCCCCCCAGGGTCCCCTCTCTCCATGGCCTCTCGCACAACCAACCACCGCAAAGGCGACGACCGCGCAGAGCTGCCTGGCTGCGAGCCCTTTCGCCGGCAGCTTCCTCACCGAGAGCAGCACAAACTCCCCTCCTCCCAGTTACCGGCAACATGGCAGCCGGAGGGTAGCGGCAGAAGCATATCCTCCCATGAGATTGCTCGGCCAGGGGCCCATCCCCAATCTCATGGGGTCACAGAGGCTGCAAGAGACCCCAGGAGCACCCACGCTCTGGGGCCAGGGCAGATTGCAGAGACTGGAAGGGGCAATTAGATCCTGCTCCATAGAGAAGGACTTGCCAACTGCTCTTGGAGAGCTGGAAACGCACCCATGTGCAGAGGGAAGGGCTGAGCCAGCTACTGCCCTTAAAGGTAGCTGCAAGTGTCCTCTCCAAAGAGCCAGGCACCCCCAGGGATGGGTATATCCCCACCTTCTGAGGTTCTACACTGGACACGTCATTGCACTTACTACCGCCTTGTCCTGGAGAAATAACAGCCCACAGCTTCTCTGTGGAAAAGACATATAGCAACAGCCCTGCCCCAGCCCAATAACCCTTTGGCAGCAGCAATCAGCTCCTGGCATCCCAGGTTTTACTGGTACATCCCAGCAGCTGGAGGTGCCGGATCCAAGAGCCACTACAGCCCCAATACAAAGCTCGGCCCAAAAGGAGTCTTAACAGGGCCCAGGAAGGAACCAATGCAAGTTTATAAAAGCTTTTATTTGCTCTTGGTATGACCAAGAATGGGACAGTGATCTTTTATACAATTTGATACAGTAAGTGGTACAAAAGAATGTGTTTTAAATAAAAAGCCAGAGTGGAGTAGCAAAAATATTAAAAGATTAAGTAAAAAATCGTAGGCATGGGAATTAATCCTAGACCTTAAGTTGATGCTGTTTTTTCCACCGTCCGCGTCGGAGAGCACAAAGCACCACTTCCACCCCTGCCCCGCACCACCGCGACACCGGCAGCAGGGGACAGAGAGTGGCCGAGACGCTTGTAGGATAGATTCAACCTCGGGTTTTAGGTTATCATGACCAATTTAATTAAGTTACATGATTTTTGTTTTATTTGCCGTGACATAAAGGTAGTGCCGAGTCTTCCTCTGGCAGCTGGGCTGGCTAAAGCCAGGAAAGCTGGCGCAGGGAAAGCTGCTTTCGGTCCTTTTCCAGGCTGGGCTTCGGCTTCAGTCCACGCTCAGGGCTGGGGAGGGGGTGTCTTCCAAGTAGAGGTTCCCCAAGCAGTTATTTCTCTAACTAGCAGGAAGTTTAGATACCAGCAGAAATAAAGTTACTGCAAATTCCTCCAACATGATTATTAATATTTCTAATCTTTCAGCATCTGCATCACCTCTTGCTGCTCACTCCTCGGCTGGGCCTTGCACCCCACAACACAACACAAAGCCAAGCCCCGCAGTTAAAACTCAACAGTTTTCATACAAACAGAACTAGACCATCTAGAAATATTTCAGTTTATTAACTGGGAAAAGGGAACAGGAAACAGAGGTGGGAGCTGGTACTACCAGCGAGTGGCCTGCTCTCTACCTGCTGGCTTGCAATGAACACAGCGTCTACAAGGATCCCACAGGATTTACACAAGAGGGAGCCGAGCCCCTGGAAGCAAATAAAAAGCCCATGCTTAAAACAAGGATCACACAAAAACCCCTTGATGTACAGCTCTCTGTTTTTCCCTTTTTGATCAGGTTAGAAAGTGCAGGTTTAGCCAAAAGGCAGCCATACTCTATTTACAACACCGGGACATGAGAAGCACCACAGTGCCAATCCATGCCAGCGTCCTGCCCAACCCCAACAGCCACTCGACTGGGAAGGGTTAACACACATGGAGACAAAATGCCAAAATACAGAGGAAAAGGAGACACCTTGGTCAACTTACTATATGGGAAGCCGCTCAGAAACTAGCAATTCAACGTTAAAACACCATCATTTCATTAAAAGTCAGTCAGAGTTATTTACTACTTTAGTTATTTACCAGAGACAGTCCAAAACCCGAGTGGACAAGAGTGAAGCACGAGCTTGCCCAGCTTTAAAGGAGAATGTGAGCCTTGGAGAGGAAGAAGCTTCTATTTAAAACATCTCTTTGTCCTCAGCTCTCCAGAGTGGTGTTTTAAAGCAGGGGAACATACAGACAACTCTGGCAGACTGAGTGCCCAGTCTGGCAGGAGCAAGAGACAGCGTTGGACCACCAGTCCTTAACCCCCTTCCTCTTCAGAAAGGATGAGGCCATGTTGTCAGTGACACTGGAGCCTGGGCAAAGCAAGAAGGCAAGCTGTAAAAGCCAGTGAATCCCAGGGGGGCTGTGGAGCCCCACTGGGATCCCCCCTCTACATTCCCACAGCGTGGATCAAGAGCCAGACTGACCCAAGTACCAACAACTCAGCTTTTAACACTGGAAAATGGAAAGTTTTCAGGGAGGTAATAAATTAAACTGCCAACTTTTGGGTTTCTTTCCCCTTTCTTCTTAACTCTAGTTTCACTCCGCCTTTGGCGAGGCTACCGACCAACTCGACCGAGCGACTAACGGGAAGAGAGAACTTAAAAGTTCGTGTTAACTGCTGTCAGTTTGGGAATTGCATGTTATATTCATACACATAGACAACCACATCACCCTCCATAGAAAACTAGTGCATGCAAAGAACTCTTCCATATCATAAAACCCAACGGCTATGCAGGAGGAGAGAGAAGATATACTAGTGGACTGACATTGCCTAGAGGGAAATTAGTAGGTATCTTTGACATTTTTAACCTTGAAAGCTAAATCAGTGCTTTGTATTAAATTTTTGGCAAACATACCACGTTGCCATCCTTTTAATTAACACATCACACCATGAAGAAATGCAAATAAAAGCAGCATGCAAGCAAAAGGAAAGAGCCGCAAGTGAGGAAAAAAAATGGCAGCAGGAACATTTGAATGGCTAGATCACCAAAAAGGAGACACAGCAGATTAAATGTCATTTGTTTTTTGTTTTTGCACCACCCTTTGTCCTCGATGCATTACACCAACAATTACAGAAAGCAATCACAAAAGAGTTCGGTATTTTAAAATGGTCAAGTATGGATGGTACGTCTCCTGCACATGCTTCCACCAGAAGAAAAGAAACGAAAAGTGAAACTAAAAGTTCCTTTCCACATAAGGCACAGGACAAAACAAACCCCATTCACAGACTCAAGGCGAAAACGAGAGTGTTCCTGGCTCTCTGGCTGATGCATCTAGAGAATACGGTGACTCAAGCACATCATCCATGACAGAAAATTCCACTGTTGTACAAAATAAATTGTTAATTCTAACTTTTATTCTTATACAATTTGCAGAGTAGAGTTGAATATGATTGCTATATGTTTTAATGTCAGGAGGAACGGGACTATAATACAACCAAAACGTAGTGGTAAGTGGAGCAGGTACATTAAAAAATGAAGTCACAGGGATGATTTTCCTATACATGTTGTTGAGGAAATTAGAGTACGCAAGCTGTCCTAAACGGAAAACCAAAGGGAGACAGGAGCTCGTTAAGATGAGGAACAAAACATTGGTTTAAGGTTAAAAAACGGGCAGAGTGGTTTGTTTTGCAGCGAGAAAAAAGGGGCGGTGGATGGCGATTGGTGATATAGGAGAACGTTCAGCAACACTTGCTCTTCCAGCCTGTCACCCCACCTCCACTGCTGATATCTACATTTTCACTGTTGGGCTCTTTTACAGGAGTCTGTAATGAAACAAGTAAAGAAAGTTAGATGACTTGTGAGGTAGCCTGAAAGAAAGTGTTCAGAGCTGAAGAGATTGCAGCTTACAGAAAGAATTACATCACCAAATAATGTTATGAATAAACTACAGACAAAGAGCTCCTCCTGCCCCCCTCCAGCAGAGTACGCAAACCCAGCTAAGGGCTTTTTGTTTGGTTGGTTTTAAATAAAAAACTAGAAAGCTGGAAAACTTAAAAAAACACAAACCAAAAAACAACCATTAAACCTTGAACTCAGACTACCCCAAAATAAACTAAACCTATTTCTAGATCCTGCTTTTAGAACTGACACTCAGACTTTGGTGGACTAAATAAATCACAGCGTACAACCAAAGCAAGCTGCAGTTACATTATGTGAACTAATGACCTTAAAAAAAACACCAAGTCATTTATGCATAAAGAGGGGCTGTTCAAAAGCATCTGCCTTCCAGTTAACCAGGACACCAGTTTCCGAGGCAGTGGCAGAAGAGGCTTGTCTGCGTCACTGGAGGTAAACTTGGTTAGACCAAAGCAAAAATCCAAGTCAAGTGGTTTTGGTCAGACACTAACATCTAACTTTAGAAACTAACCTAAACATTTACCAGACTGCTGCAGTTTAGTCTCTCTATTCCTTTTCTTCCCCATTTTGTCACAGTCTTGCAGAAGCAGCCCCCCTGCTCTTCAGATAAATACACTGAGGCCCAAAACAAAAACTGAGAGGTCAGAAGGGTCAGTAGGACTCGCCAGCCTGACCTCCTCTTTGCCAAAGGGCAGGGATTTTCACCCAGTTTCTCACATAAAACTTGTCAAAAACAGATTAAGAAACAACTCAGTACTACAAAGACAAACCAGACATCATTGAGCAGATGTGTATTTAAAAGGGTTGTGGTAAGCTCCAGCATTGACCTTGCATCAAATTTCTAAGCAATTAACTCAGATGACACTATGAACAGGATTCGCATGGGAGGGTGATGGCAGACAGTGATGAAGGTGTTCTCATCACAGGGCAGTCCCCACTGCTAAGCTGGAGCACAGAAAAAAACCACTGAGGGTTCATTTGTTTACAAGCAACAGCACATACACTAGAGTTGGCCAACCCATGTCTCTTGGGCTCCAGAGAGCTTCAGTGCTGAAGAGACATGACCTGACCGCAAGACGGAAGG
>NW_009921282.1:28503-43947 GCF_000696875.1 Nestor notabilis | reverse complement strand
AAGGGATCAAGCCCTTGGCTACAGGAGTCCATCAGCTAACTGGAACCAGCCCTGGAGCCACTCGGCTCAACCCTGCAACAAAGTGGTGGCAGCCGCTGGAAGCTGATGCATTTTCTATCAGGGATACAAGTGTAGCAGTATCCTGTAGCTCTGAGCATACAAAGATTTAGGTACAGGCCACAGAAAAGACAACCATTCTCATGGTACGCTCTAAGTTTCAGGAAGGGGAGTCAACCATGACTACGAACTGGTAATCCATGTTCTTCTCCGAGATGTGGTATAACTGTCCAATAAAACCTCCAACAAAACACAGAGGACAAGGGGGGTAACCATCAGAAGCAAGGTAGAGGTGATAGAACAGAGGCATGAGCTCTATCAACAACATCTAAACTCTTCCCAACAGGTGTGAAAGAGTTTTTAGACAATGCTGCACATTGATGGAGACAGTGGCAGGGAAAGAACAATTCTCTTCCATGACCACTGAAATGTTCTAACTCTAAGCCCGTGTAGGACACAACTGTGAGTTTAAGGGTCAAACAACTAGGAATTTAAGTTCCTTAGCTCTTCGATGTACACTACTCCCTTTAGACAGTACTCCTACAATAATCGAACATCAAACAAGCTTTAGAAGCTTTAGGCACTTGTTTGTCTCAGCATGCCAGAGTCAAAAGCTGCAACAATTCAGGTAAATATCAACAGACACAGAAGCTGAAATTTTAGGATATTTTTTTAAAATGAATCCTGTAGAGCACCTACCTTTCGGAGAATGTCTTCTGCTAATGTGAGGAATGCCTTCTCAATGTTTATATTTGCTTTTGCACTAGTTTCGAAAAACCTAATACCATGCTCCCTAGCAATCTAAACCAAAAAAGAAAGAAGAGGTTAGCATTACTGTATGCAACTGCTGCGGTGATAACTTGGGGATTAGCAGCATTTATAAGCATGTAATACTCTTTCGGCTATAGCAGGCACCAGAAGTACTGAGCTAAGCAAAGTGTCACAAAAGAAGATTTAGAACTTAATGATTCAGGAACAGTAATTAAGGCATATTAAATCACAAGTCAATGTCTGAACATAAGATGACAGACACTGTATGAGCCTGGCATGTGGTAAGTAACTTAACAAAGGATGCCTGGAAACTTTTAGGTATCAAAGAAGGAGAAACTGCAGCTGAACTCATTTGCAATGCAGCTTCTGAGAAAACATTCCCTAGACTTGCAAACCATTTGTAAATGCAGCCTCCTCACTCATTCCCTGGCACATCCCCTTGGGGCTGAGAGTCTTGGCACTGATTTCCTTACTTCTCTAAGCAAGCTTTTGTCTGACACTTACCTGTTCACCTTTTGCTTTAGGAACAACTCTTTTATCTTCCATGTCACACTTGTTTCCTAACAGCATCCTCTCCACATCTTCATTGGCATGCTAGAATGAGACAAAAGATGGGTTTACACATCTCTCCTGACAAACAGTAAATATCTACTTCACTTTGTACTTCCAGGCTGTTGGAAGTCCAGGCTAACATTTACAGGTCTTGGTGCCCTGCACTTTCCTGAGTTGTAACAAATACTGCTGGACATCATTCTTTGGACTGAATTGTTCATAAAACCTGGAAGTGGAATGAGTTACAGGTTTGACACAGCTCTATCATCATCCCAATGCCAGTTATTTTCCCCCTTTTTATTTCAGTAGTCTAAACATGAAGTCTTCTTTTCTGAAACCCAGATCCTTCTAGTTAAAAACACCACCCTACCAAATCTTCATTAGTTTGCATTCAGTAACATGGGAAAAGAATCAGCTTCCTGCCTGGCACTTAAGAAGTGTCAGGCGTTACGTGTGCTGGACAAGCACATTGCAGAAATGACGGTACAAAACATTACAGGACAAGAACTTGCCCACATCTACAGCTGCCAAGCTTTGTGCACTGGACTGGCAGAGTAATAAGCTGTGATTAAAAATCAGCCCTCCTAATTACTTCCTATAGCTGGTTAATTGCTTTCTCCTCCCCATTTTGCTGATCCACAATAGGGGAGATTAGGCAGGGAAGGAGTGACCAGGGAGGGAAACAGGACCCAAACAGAGAAATGTGGGAACCATGAAAGAAGGAGAACAGGTTGGAAAAGCCAGAAAGCAGAGCAGGGGGCTGCAGTGTATAACAGGGAGGTGAGGAGCTGGTGTTTCCTGCACAGCGTCAGGACAGGAGGATGCAGTGTCAGTCTGGGCAGGAATGAGGAACCCCAGATCCAGCCCATCTCCTTCTGGAGGTGCCAGTTGACTGGAGGTTAGCAAAACATGACACCCATCTACAAGAAGAACCAGAAGGAGGATCTTGGAACTACAGACCTGTCAGCCTGACCTCAGTGCTGGGAAAGGTTGTGGAGCAGATCATCCTGAGTGCCATCATGTGGCATGTACAGGACAACCAGGCAATCAGGTCCAGTCAGTACAGGTTTACGAAAAGCAGGTCCTGCTTGACCAACCTGATTCCCCTTCTATGACAAGGTGACCAATCACTGGATGAGGGCAAGGCTGTGGATGTTATCTACCTGGACTTTAGTAAAGCCTTTGATACTGTTTCCCACAGCATTCTCCTGGAGAAACTGGCTGCTCATGGCTTGGATGTGTGTACTCTTCTCTGTGTAAAAAAACGTCTGGATGGCTGAGCCCAAAGAATGTTGGTGTATGGAGTTAAATCCAGAGGGCAGCCAGTCACAAGTAATGTTCCCCATAGCTCAGTACTGGGGCCAGTTCTGTTTAATGCCTTTATCAATGATCTGGACAGGGGACTGGATCAAATGCATCCTCAGTCAGTTTCCCAGTGACACCACGTTGGGCAGGAGTATTGATCTGCTGGAGGGTAGGAGGCTCTGCAGAGGGATCTGGACAGGCAGGACCAATGGGCTGAGCACAATGATACGAGGTTCAACAAGGCTCAGTGCCAGGTGCTGCACTTGGTCACAACAACCCCATGCAATGCTACAGGCTTGAGGAAGAGTGGCTGGAAAGTTGTCTGGTGAAAATGGACCTGAACATGAGCCAGCTTGTGCCCAGATGACCAAGAAGGCAAACAGCACCTGGCATGTGTCAGCAATAGTGTGGCCAGCAGGGACAGGTCAGTGATCATCTCCCTGTACTCGGCACTGGAGAGGCTGCATCTTGAACCCTGTGTTCAGTTCTGGGCCCCTCACTACAAGAAAAACATTGAGGTGCTGGAGTATGCCCAGGGAAGGGCAATGAAGCTGGTGAAGGGTCTGGAGCACAAGTCTGATGAAGAACAGCTGAGGGAACTGAAGTTGTTTAGTCTCAAGAAAAAGAGGTGGAGGGAGACCATACCACTCTCTACAACTACCTGACAGGAGGGAGCAGCAAGGTGGGGGTCAGTCTCTTCTCCCAAGTAACAGGACAAGAAGAAATGGCCTCAAGTTGCACTATGGGAGGGTTTACATTAGATATAAGGAAAAATTTCTTCCCCAAAAGGGTTGTCAAGCACTGGAACAGGCTGCCCAGGACTGTGGTAGAGGCAAAGATCCCTGGAGGGATTTAAAAGGTCTGTAGATGTGGCGCTTCATGACATGGGTTATTGGTGGTCTTGGCAGTGCTGGGTTAACAGTTGGACTTGATGATCTTAAGGGTCTTTTCCAACCTAAACAATTCTACTATGATTTCTGCAAACTCACTCCATTAGTGAGCTGCTTCCATAACAAAAAAAAGCCTCCCAAGGTGTCATAAATCCCTTACAAAACTGCAATAACCAAGCAGCTTTCACAGTGCACCTGGAATCAGCTGCAGAGGTTTGTGAGACACAGATTTAAGAACATAAGGTCAGCAAAACCATTTCTTCTCAGACACAGTGGCATGAGTGACATCCATTATTCAACTTCCTGGATACTACTGAATTTCTTTAAACAAAACAACTGCAGAAGCTAAAGGCCTTGGTTTCAAGTTTACATTCAACTCGTCATTGAATCTCCTCCTGTGTTGCCTTCCCTCCCCCCGTTCTGTATCCACCAAGACGTGTACCTTTCTATAAACAGTATAGTTTCCCATTTCTCATGTTAGGAAATTCAAGTCTCAGTATCACAATTTTGCTCTTTCACCAGCTTTAATGCTTTGACTAGCAACACCCGACAGCACCCGCCTGCTGACACTCAGCTCTGCAGGGCCATCTTCATACTTCCCAGGAAAATAATGAAGCTGGAAAATCCAAACACTTATTCCATGAGGGAGCAGCGTAACAAAAGCAAGCACTAACAGTTGTGCTGCTATCTAACATCTCAGAACTCCCAGAGAATGAACTCTTGGGGATCCAGGCACTGAATGTTTCCATATCAGTTTCTTCTGCTTCACTTGACCCTGGCTATTTTACCAGCCTGTTTGTTGGTACTCCTAATAGGAACAAAAATCTGCTATGCGGGTTGGAGTAGTTTACAACAGATGTTTGCCATACTACCTGCAAGAACCATGATAAACTTGCAAGTATTTCATTATTTCAGTTCTGGGGGAGTGAAGGTGATTGTATTGATTTATCTTTGAGGATCTACAACCTTATAAAATAGGTTAGTACTAGAGACGACACATTCAATAGCTACTTCTCCGCTTATGGCTTAGTGTTGCTCCTCTGTACACCACCTTGTGGTGGCAGCTCCTCCAGAAAACTGCAACTCCCAGTTACAGAAGACATTCTTCACCTCTTGATTATTCTGTAGCAAAGAAACAAAGTTGTCTCATATACAAATTGATCAACCTGCTCTAGTGGAAGGTAGCCCTGCCCATGGCAAGGAGTTGGAACTAGAAGAGCTTTAAGGTCCCTTATGACCCAAACCATTCTATGATTATCATATGACAGCTGAAGAACAGCACCCAAACCTCTTTTTTAATGTACACCTGCTGCCAGGGCAGAAGAAGCAGCTGCAATCCAGAAACTGAGTTCTGTGGGACTCATCACACACTCTAGTGGTTACAACAATTCCAGGATCTTACAAACGTAACTTACCTCATCTATGTTTCTGAGCCACTTGCTGATGTTTTCAAAGCTCTTGGCATTGGTGATGTCATATACTAGCATGATTCCCATGGCACCTCTGTAATAGGAGGTGGTGATGGTGTGAAATCGTTCCTGCCCCGCTGTGTCCCTGTAGAAAACAGATAAGAGTATGTATGGGAGACAAGCTATAAAGAAACCAGCACAGTGTTATCTGTTAGATAAGTGTGTGTGGCCCAGTCTCTGCTCTAGTGCACCATACCAAGGGATGTACGATGTCTTCCAAGAGTGGTAGGACTCACTCTGATGTTCAGCAGCAGCAGCTTTAAGAAAGGCCCACTCCTTCTCAGGTGTAGGTCAACACTCAGAGAACAAGGGCAAGTAAGCCCGGCTCATGAGGGTACAGAAATTTGGGGTTTGAAGTTTCTCTTTCGGGTTTTACTTCAAAGCCGATTGTGGAGTATTTTTTCAGATAACTCTGCAGTCTCATCTATGATAAAGACAAGAGACTCTGGACTGGGTTTTTACAGTATCAAGTCATGGTAGAAATTTGTTTATTTTAAACTTTGCATTTTTACTGACAACTTGACACTTGCACCCAAAAGGAGAAAGTTTCATTGCCAAGTGTCGTATCTCAGGTAAGTGTCTCTGAGACATCTGAGTGGAAGCCAGAAACAGATGGGACAAAAACAGGAGCAAGAAATGCTCTACCAATACTTTGACAGGTCCATGAGCTCCAGTAGTGGGAGCATCTGAAGATCCCCAGAAACATCACCGTCCCAGACACTCTCTCCTGCTACTGACCATTCTTCCCAAAGGAACATAAAAACTAGAAGCCACTTTCAACTCCATTTACAATATTTATATTAAATACCCAGACAACTGACCAGCCTGACAAGCCAGGGCACAAACACAGCCAATACTGAACTCAAGTTGCTGTGAGAAATTCCTGAGATTTTGTAGGTTGTTCAGCAGTGCCACTGCTAAAGGCAGCAGAGCCTGGACCTGCAATGACCTGAACCAACCACCCAGTCAACGCCAGCATGCCCACGATGATATCCTTCCATTTCAGCAGCTGCTGCAGAGCCCTTAAGATAATCGCTCAACATTTTCTGGAACTGAGATCTAACACTGTTTTCAGATCAGTTTTATAAAGCTTTAATTTGATCTGACAAATACATATTCCTCAAAGTTTAGATCAAAGCATATGAAAAATAAATCTCATATGTACCATAACATTAAATTATTGATTTCTGTAAGCTATATGCTGAAAACTGATCCTGCAAGATTAATGACAGCACATATTTTCCCATCTCATTCTGAGGTATTTGATGGAATGCATGAGATTTGGTTAAATAAACCTGCATGCCATTAACTTGAGAATTAGGACTTAACAGCATATTCTACAATGTCTATCAGAGGACATAAAAGTAACAGATTACATGTTTGCAAGACGGCTTTCAGTGACACTTCACATAAGAAGGATGGGGACCTATTGGAGTAAGTTCAGAGTAGACCACAAAGATGCTCTGAGGGCTGGAGCACCTCTGCTATGGAGACAGGCTGAGAGAGCTGGGCTTGTTCAGCCTGGAGAAGAGAAGGTTCCAGGGAGAACTTAGAGCAGCTTCCAGTGCCTAAAGAGGCTGACAAGAAAGCTGGAGAGGGGCTTTTGACAAGAGCATGTGGGGACAGGACAAGGGGGAATGGCTGTAAACTCACAGAGGGGAGATTTAGATGAGATCTTAGGGAGAAGTTCTTCCCTGTGAGGGTGCTGAGGCGCTGGCACAGGGTGCCCAGAGAAGCTGTGGCTGGGCCCGCCCTGGCAGTGTTCAAGGCCAGGTTGGATGGGGCAGTTTTCAAGCCCAGGTTGGATGGGGCTTGAAGCAACCTGGTCTAGTGGAAGGTGTTCCTGCCTGTGGCAGCGGGGTTGGAGCTGGATGAGCTTTAAGGTCCCTTCCAACCCAAACCATTCTGTGATTTTACGATAAAAGCAAGTCAGATGCCTATAGAAGGCTTAGGTGAAGATACACTCAAGTAGATAGAAAACTCACGGGGAGAGAAAACAAGCCATGTATGAGTAAGTTCTGTGAGATGTTTTGCAGCAGTCTGCCCTGAGTTTCATGATAGGCATGTGGTTGGGATAAGGGACTAATGAGTACGGTTATTGTACTTAAGATAGGCAGGAAAAGTTGCAAACTATAAATTGTATAGAGGACAGGATTATAATTCAGATTGCTTTTGACTGATTGGAGAAACGTCATTGAAGAAAGTCCTGGGAAGTTCAGCAGAAGCAAATGCAAAGTTACCAAATTCAATGCGTGTCACCAGTTAGTCAGGTGTTGGAAAAATCAGCTTCACCATGAGGAAGGTGAGCGAGATGCACAGTGTCCAAGCCTTGTAGAAAATATTCCTGTATAAGGCTGGTAAGACTTCAGCTGTGCAGTTTGGCTCAGACATGGGCGAACTGCAGGGAGTCCAGAGAGAGTAATAGGTGAGGCTGCATATCTTAGACCTTTGGCCAGTGAGTAAGGTCTAAAGAAATTGAGGTGGCTTGAGAAACTTCAGGGAGGTGCAAAAGCTGTGTTTATGTTAAACTTAACTGTAGAAAGAAGACACATTAACTCCTCTAGTTACCTGTGAAAAGTAAGACAAGGATTCGTGGCCTTAATTTGCACTAAGGGAAAGCCAAGTTTGCCAGCTAAAGAATCACAGAATGGTTTGAGTTGGAGGGGACCTTAAAGGTCATCTAGTCCAACCCCCTGCCATGGGCAGGGACACCTTCCACTAGACCAGGTTGCTTCAAGCTTCATCCAACCTGGCCTTGAACACTGTCAGAGATGGGGCAGCCACAGCTTCTCTGGGCAACCCATGCCAGGGCCTCACCACCCTCACAGGGAACAATTTCTTCCTAAGATCTCATCTAAATTTACTTTCTCCTAGTTTAAAGCCATTATATCAAGCAGGACAGTGTCAGAAAAGCCTTACTAAATCCATCAAGATGTATGGCATCTTTGATTTCTCCCCTCCTGACATGGCCAGCAGCCGTCACACTAAGAATTCAGATTGATTTTACACAACTTGGCATTGGCAACAGCTAGTTGTTACTCATTTATTGTCATGTCTTATGCTTCTACTACTAACTTGCTTAACTCCTCCCATGTTCCTTCTGGCAACTGATGCTAAGCTAATGGATGAAAAGAAAGCTGGGGAAGGAAAATGCAAGAACCTGGAATCTTGCTGCCCTCCCCACCCTCCTTTTTTTTTTTAAGCACTATATTTGCCCTTTCCCCTTCTTTAATGTGTTCTCCATTCATTATTCAGAGATAACTCTTAATGGATGTGAGATTAGAGACCTGACTGAAGCAAACAGAGGAAATGAGTTACATTTTTCAAACTGCCTATGACTGATGAATCCACCCTGAGCAAATGGCACAGACCATCAGAGACCACATGTCATCTTCACTGCCCTGGCCCTCCATTCCTTTGTTCAAACCCCCAGGATGTAAGAATATGCTCCAAAGCTATGGGTGTGAAGTAAATCCTTAACATAGGCAAAAGACATTTGTGGGTGCTAGTAGCTCTTCAAGCTAAAATAAATGCAGACAAAGAGTATTAATATCACCAAGGAAAACAAAGCCCTGCTGCACAAGAGGAAATTGAGAGAACGTGGGTTGTTTGCCTGCAAAATGAAGACAAGGAAGGTCATCCTATGGGACTAGGAAAAGGAGAAACCCAACGAAAGCAAAAATCTATTTACATCATTCTCATGCCAACATTAAAGTATGCATAAGGTGTGTCATGTAAGAGGTTCAACCAGCTGAGAATGGGCTTTCTGGGACAGCTTTCCAGTTGACCTAGCAGAGACTAAAGAAACCTTAAAATGTATTATGATTTGCTTATGAAAGATTTACATGGATGCAACAAGAAGAGATTATATCTGACGATCTGTGAAGATCCTTCCAGTGCACATAGCTCAAAATAAAGCTCTTCGAGGTATTAAACAAAATAATTCCAAAACAATCCTAAGAATTTTATTACTGTTTCTTCTTTTTTAAAATTTTTAATTTTTTTAATTTTTTAGATTTATTTTTAAAACCGTGCAGCAGAATACTGCATTGAAGAAACTGTACTGGTGACTTCACGCACACTCTGACAGCTTTACAGACTGGGTCAAAGACTTTTCTTCACAAAGGAACATCTGAGAGATACAAATTCCAGCTTTTCTAAAAAAAATACACAGTCAGGGAAAAAAAAATATCTATAATGAGTGAAACATCTAACTGTTTTACAGGAAGTCAGGCTGACCTGCCAAAAATCTTGTCAACCTTGAGCTTTGCACATGGTGAATAATCTCAAAAGCTCTCTGCAGCAAGAGTTAACTTTCAGACATTCCTAGCATAATGCATAGAATCAAAGGATAATTTGGGTTGGAAGGGACCTTAAAAGCGCATCCAGTTTCAACCTCCTGCCATGGGCAGGAACACTTTCCACTAGACCAGGTTGCTCCAAGCTCTGTCCAACCTGGCCTTGAACACTGCCAGGGCTGGGGCAGCCACAGCTTCTCTGGGCACCCTGTGCCAGGGCCTCACCACCCTCATACCCAGTAATTGCAAAAATTAATGAGACTGACTGCACACTCGTTAGTGGTGCTGCCTGCAGCTCTGCCTGTGCACCACCACACTTGGGAAATGCAAAACCTTGCACAGAACAGGGCATTTCCACACATGTAACTATTTCCGGTAGCTATGCTGCTGTACGATAATTTTACTTGGATGAATGTTCGAGGTCCTATGATTATTTTCGCAATGAGGTCATTGCTGAATAAAACAGAATTCTGAGGACACTTTTCTAGCCATGTAACAGTGTTCCCAGCAAAGATGCACTGATAGAAAAGATGTTACCTTATGGTCTTCTAAACACTTAGAAGCTGCATACTCAAAAAATAAGACTGTTTCCTACAAGACTGTAGGAAAATAGGCTGCTGCGCAAATTGTATGTAAAGACAGGAGGGTTAGAGCAACAGCTAAGGAGGAAGAAAAAGAATTTAGATGCCCTTGAATCTGACTTGAGTGATTTTTAGTTCACTACAGAAGTGATATTGTCATCGTCCTGCTCCCATGCTAATACAATACTACTGTGATTATTTCATACACCAGCAAAGAGAAACACATCATGTCTTGCCCAGCTCTGGAAACTCTTCAGGATCTAGACTTTAAGATATCCACTTTCTGGCCTTAACAGTGCAGGTCACTGTCTTGTAACAAGCCTTTGCAGACACTCCTGGGGCAGCAGTTCTGCCAACAAGCCTGACCCAGGCACAGGAACAACCAAGCATTTTGCTAACTTGTACCTACTATCATCACCTTGGTCTATCAACCGAAGTTCCTCGTTCTGGCTTGACAGCACACACTGCACACTGACACACTGCCAGGAATCTGCATGAAAACTGGTAAATAGGAAATTCACAAGTGAGAAATCAACAACCATTAAGTCCCTTGGAACCCCTGTGAAACTAACTCTTCATACAGCTTTACCCACATACTATGGTTATTCCTTAATATCAGTTTAAGACTAGTTTAAGACTCTTTAAGACGTGTATACACCATGTGGCTGTTTAAGGAGACTTAGGATTATTTACTACTCTGATTTGGAAAAGCAAACACAGACCTCTTGAAAAGGCTACTCACTCACTGCTCACACTGTTTGTAATCCCTAGAATCCCATTCCTAAATACTACAGTTATTTCTTGAAAGGCTTTCTGCCCTACCCCATCCCTCCAGCAGTCCACAGTCAGCATCAGGGTGTTTGAGGTTTTCTTGTTTTGCATTCACTCTCCCAATACCAATGTCCTGTAAATCCACCTTCAGGATCACCTCGTACAGTTCCTAGTTGTCTCCCCAAGACTGCAGAGTCTATGAACAGAGAGACCAGAAAGCAGTTGCATTTTCTGCAACCAATTTTCACAGAATGTTCTTGAATAAATGGGAGGAGGGTTCCTGGGGTAATTTCTTCTGCAGTAGCTGAACAGGACACATCATGATGCCCTTATTTGTCAAGTTCTGTTCTGAAATTCTTGTTTTACTTTTTTTCACCTTCCATGTTCCCCTTTCTCTATTTCATTTGCATTACACTGAATTAGATCTTCTCCCAGAGCCTCCCACTCTTGCTGGTGGATTTCCAGCAACTTTGATTTCCACTGTCCTTGAGCATAAAGTCCTTCCTTCTCCTCTGCCATCACTGTTTTTTAACATGACAGTAGTATTTCCTTTCAGCCTTAATGAAAAACCTAGATCTGACTCCTGTGCATTCTCACAAGCACTGAAAAGCCACACATGGTCAGGACAGAGGTTTTTCAGCTTCTACTTCCATGTAGTTCAAAGACTTCGGGAGCCAGAGATCACATCTGTGTGTTAACAGTCCAAAACAGACTGTTCCTTTGTGAAATCCCTTGTGAACCCACGTATATATCACATCATGTGATGAGGAGTTTCACAGCTTAACTTCATTTGTTTGTGTTTCACATGGACCACCTTCTAGCCTTGAACTAATGTTCCGAGTTTGGAGAAGGCAGTGAGTTATATCAATCCCTACCTAACTTTTCCAGTACACTCATGATTTACTAACTGCACTCTGGTCACTTTGCTGACATCCCAAAGAACCCTAATCTTCCATTTTTTCTTCGTAAAATAGCTATCACATCCTTCTGATGATCTTGATTGCCCCTTTCTTTGTAGGGCATGCTAATCAAACCTGTGTATGATGTTAGACTGCAACATCTCCCTGCCCACTGGAAATGATTGCACCCCCAGTACCAGAAAAATCACATTTAAGTTTTCAATTCATACATTACGCTAGCAAGTTTAGTGGATTACAGGATGCCTAAGACTTGTTTCCATTTCAAAGCATTTCTATCAGAGTTCCTGGAGTGTATGTTATTACACTCTTCACAGCTGAATTTTCAGCTCTACTACTCTATTCTTCTAAAGTGTTTCATCACTTTTGCAATGGCAACACTGTCTTTCCCTGGAGCAGTAATCTCTCATTTTAGTTCTTTTATTCTACCTCTCTTCTCTGTACTAGAAGCATTACTGTATTAATATTTTGTGTCATCAATGTCACCCCTCCCAGGTCCCACCTTTCCAAGCAGCACAACAACCTCACCAAGAAGATACATGATTCTTCTGTGTACTTCCTCCCAGAATTTTACACACCAGGAGTCCTTCTGATGGATCTGCCCTGAAGAAGCTCATTCCTTCAGAAGCCCAGATCTGGGATTTGTGTCATGACCTCCTTGCTGCTTGCAGCCCATGCACCACACCAGGCTTGCCCAGGCTACCTCAGGCTCTTCCAGAGCTCCCAGAACACAGCTGTATCCCCGGTCCCACCATCCTCCTCTTGCTTGTGTCCCAGCCTCCCCTCTCCCCACTTCAACACTGATCTGTAACAGCCACAACTACATTTGGAGCAATATGAAAACACTTTAATCCTAGCTTGATCCTTGCTGAAGAGCAACCCCATTTCTTAATAGCTATGAAGTATCGTGTTGCTTATCACCTCTGGCAAGGTTTAACTTGACCTTTGATTCCTACTTTACTCCTATATATATATTTCAGAGGTCAAGGCATGACTGCTCATGACTGCCATGTCTGATCATTTTTCTGCACCCAGGAGAAGAGGCAGGAACAGAGCAGAGCTGTATTACGAAGTGTCAGGTTTAGCTGTTCTTTGTAAAACTAATCGCCCATTGAGACTGAACCCGTACTCCAAGAAGTACAAAAGCCAGTACTAGCCACAGTAAAACCCAGTGACAGAGCTCTGCAGGCAGCCAGAGAGCAGCTCCTATACCAGGACAACAGCATGATTTAATATGTGGATGATGGAGGATTATACAGATCAGTGGGAGACAGGTCAATAGAGCAATTTTAAACTGAGGAACAGTTTCTTTCTAGTGCTTCCTGTATATGAGAAGAAATACAGTTTTCACCTATATAAATAACAAATGCTACATAAACAAATACTTTAGTTCTCCCACTGATGCAGAAATCCTACTCAGTAAAGTGACAGGTCTGCTCAGCCATTGCCTTTGCCAGAGGTAGCTGATCAAACACAGCTCCTTCATAAATGCTGTGTGACTCTGAAGAAACTTGATCATATTTGGGAAATGGCTGATATATACTAAAGTTCTTTAAAGTACAAAATAAGAGGCTCGAACCTGAACAAACACCAGTAATGATGATGAGGATGAGAATGGTAGCAATGCTGCCTTTACTTCTAACAATAGGAAGGACTCTTAAGAAGCAAGAAAATAGCATTATGAAAGGCTGGACAAAGATGCAATAGCACTTCAGAGAGCCACAGCTGGATTTACACTCATGTGGTGAGCCAATGTCATTGCACCCAGTACCCTGTTGCCGTGAGCCATCAAAAGCAGCTCTGACGTGTGCAAGAAACAGGGCAGACTGATGGGCATTCTTACAAATAGGACGATGGTTTTCAGACGGGAAGGAAACCCACAAGTGAAATACTGGCCATTCCTCCTCTAAATTAAGCTCAACATGACCCAGCAGTGTGCACTTGCAGCCCAGAAACCAACCGTGTCCTGGGCTGCATCACCAGCAGAGTGACCAGAAGGTCAAGGGAGAGGATTCTCCCCCTCTGCTCTGCTCTGGTGAGACCCCCCTGCAGTCCTGCATCCAGCTCTGGGGTCCCAACATAAGAAGAATGTGGAGCTGCTGGAGCAAGTCCAGAGGAGGCCACAAAGATGCTCTGAGGGCTGGAGCACCTCTGCTATGGAGACAGGCTGAGAGAGCTGGGCTTGTTCAGCCTGGAGAAGGCTCCAGGGAGAACTTAAAGCTGCTTTTGGAGCCTAAAGGGGCCAGTAAGAAAGCTGGAGATGGGCTTTTGACAAGGGCCTGTAGGGACAAGACAAGGGGAAATGGCTGTAAACTGACAGAGGGTGGATTAGATGAGATACTAGGAAGTTCTTCCCTGTGAGGGTGCTGAGGCGCTGGCACAGGGTGCCCGGATTCTCTCCTGTGGCTGCCCCATCCCTGGCAGTGTGCAAGGCCAGGTTGGACGGGGCTTGGAGCAACCTGGTCTAGTGGAAGGCATCCCTGCCTGTGGCAGAGGGTTGGAACTAGGTGAGCTTTAAGGTCTCTTCCAACCCAAACTATGATGTGAAATTCTGAGCATGAATACCCTCCATGAATATTAGCACACCTGCAATGTAATACTAACTAAAAGCACACAAGCACCAAGGGACTCTTCTCCTGCCCATATCCAAAAGTCTGTGTTCTCTTTTGTTATCTTCAGACCAGGTTAACCAAGTATGAAGTGTCCCAGTGAAAGTGCCACAACTCCAAAGATCTGTTTCATTGATTCAGCTACATTAGCTCTTGTGCATTTACTTTGGTTATAAAAGCACAACCCATACTCTGGACACAAAAAAAGCTGAGGAAAGCCTCAGGTTTACAAGGGAAACATTTCATTAAATGCATCCCTTGCTTATGGAACTGCTGCAGCGGGAGTGAAATGTAATTCTGGAAACACAATACACAACTCCTAGAAGTACAGGGTGAGTTTAAATACAGGAAGCAGTGGTTAAATATAGAAGCATTGCACAAAATATCTTCAAAAGACACTACTGTCCTAGCCACCAAACCACTGTGGGGCAAAACTCCTTGCATGGGAAAAGATGGAAAATACTAATTTCCTTTGTGAATTTACTTGCATTTTTTTTTCCATCAGAAGTTCACACCACAGGAACTTCATTTTCTGCTTTCCAAGTGTCATTTCCAATGTGAAATTTTAAACCGTCAGGAATAAGAAGATGATCCAGGCAAGCACCTCCCAACTTTGCAAGACTTAAAAGATGTGATTCCCTAAAACTCATGCTCACCCAAAGCCCTCTTCATTTCTCTAAGGTACTAAAACCCACAATGCACACAGCTTCATTAGTGGGTATACAGACAAAGCAGCCATAGACATCCTCATTTTTCCATATTTTCAGTTTTTACATTTCATGATGATTATTCCTGAAGTTCAACTGAACATTTCCTTTAAGTCATTCCAATGTTCTACCTTTGCTTCCAATGGCCATTCACAGCACCTACCCTGCTGGGGTAAAAAAAATACAACACAGAATGATTTGTTAGAAGCTCTGGTTTGAAAACCTGAATGCCTGGGAAACTGCCAATACAAGAGCTGCCCAGCAAGTCAATCAATGAGGCGGCATTACACCTGAATGCCTCTTTAGCTAATGATCTGGGTTCCTTCCCTTCCGCTGCTCTGCTTTTGGATCCAGCTGATCTATAGCCATCCTTCCTCAGACAGCTCTATTGGAAACACTGCCCTTTGGAAGATGGTTACTCTTCGCAGCTCCTTGCTGAAGCATTCCAGTGTGGTGAGTTACTTCATCCTGCAAGCACTTCCTTATCGACCAACCACACAGTTCATACAACGAAATC
>NW_009921282.1:27996-28472 GCF_000696875.1 Nestor notabilis | reverse complement strand
AAGTCAGCTTAGACAACGCTTTCCCTTGCAGGACACACAACAAGATAACTAAGTTGGCTAGCTTCTGCTAAGGATGTGCTTGCAGGAGTGGGATATGAGACACAACTAGGATTCAGGGTGCACACTCAGTGGTGGTAACAAGAAGGACTCTATTTGTTAGGAAGGATAGCCATTTGGCTGGTCCTATGGCACCGGAAAAATGCCCAGAGGAAGAGCAGTGCCTCCCCCTAACCGGAACCCATCCATCTACATCATCAAGCCATGAAAAATTTTTATTAGCGGAGGACAAAAAAGACAAATTCAAGTTCTGAACTCTCAGTATAGCTGGAGAACACAGCAGCAATACGTATATGTGGTGGAGAAAGAAGTCTAAATGAACATACAGGCTGGAAAGACCCGTTAGCTTTCCTGAGCTATTAAACAGGGCTATTTAAACAGAAGAAAAATCTCTAGACATGCACAGCAAGATAGAAGGA
>NW_009921282.1:287-27964 GCF_000696875.1 Nestor notabilis | reverse complement strand
CTACAGAAGAGCAGCCTTATTTTAAACCAGGTGAAAAACTCCACAGTTTAAAATGGAAAAACATAATGGAGCCCTGAGGAGAAGGACTTGGAGGTTGTTTGACTTGGGAGTGTGCACTTGCAGCCCAGAAAGCCAACCATGTCCTGGGCTGCATCATCAGCTGAGAACTGGGCTTTGTCAGCCTGAAAAAGAGAGAGCTCTGTGGAAACCTTAGAGCAGCTTCCAGTGCCTAAAGGGGCCAACAAGAAAGCTGGAAACGGGCTTTTGACCAGGGCCTGTAGGACAGGACAATGGGGAATGGCTTTAAACTGACAGAGGGGAGATTTAGATGAGATCTTAGGAAGAAGTTCTTCCCTGTGAGGGTCGTGAGCCCCTGGCATGGGTTGCCAAGAGAAGCTGTGGCTGCCCCATCCCTGGCAGTGTTCAAGGCCAGGTTGGACGAGGCTTGGAGCAACCTGGTCTAGTGAAAGTTGTTCGTGCCTGTGGCAAGGGGTTGAAACTGGATGAGCTTTAAAGTTACTTCCAACCCAAACCATTCGATGGTTAAATAAGTGCAGACGTGGATTATGCTTTCTTGTTGACACAAAGCAAGGCTACTAGTCATAGATTTATAGTCATAGATTCACAGCAACTCCTAATTTAAACGTTCCAGTTTTAAACCACTTCCCACTAAATCACAGACTGTGAGGATCCTGTCCTCCCAAGCAGGAGATCTGCCAAGAGCCTGTCCAAGGGAGCAGTTGGAAACCATGGTTATAAATGCAACACATGGATCTCTTCCTCATTTCTTAAAAACAGTTCAGGGGAATGCACATGGAGCTTTACCACTACTGAAAATTCAATACACTGTTACAAAATTAGATACCTCAATGTGATCTCAGGAAGAGTAAACACTTCTCACAAAAACCTGATGCTGAAAGAAGCTGTCCAGCAGGACATTGCCCGGCAGTTTCCCGGTTGTATTACTCACCATATCTGTAGCTTGATCTTCTTTCCTTGTAATTCAACAGTTTTAATCTTGAAGTCTATCCCTGAAATAAACAAACATATAAATAATTAGTGTTTATTTACAAAAAAAGAGCAATTCCACATCAACTTAGAATTGCTGCAGTTTTTTATTTCTCTTTCTGAATTGTCAAGTAAACCAAGGACACCCCAGTAAGCAGAATGCAGGAGTAACCAGGGCCTTAAAGGGTCTACATCGGTCAACGGATACCCTCAGGTAACACTGGTAAGATGATCTGGCTTGTAAAACCTTTTAAAGTTTCCTCCTGGTTTTTGTAATTTTTCTGGACAAGTTCCAAAAAGAGATTTGGGAGTTCAGGTGTAAATTTAAACATCCTAAACAAAACATCATGCTTTCTTCTTTAAAAAAAAACTATTCTTTTCCCTAAAATGATTAAACCACAATATTTTGCATATGCTGAAAAATGCTGTGAAATATCATGGTGAATTTTTATTTATTTTTTTACTCTTTAGACCTTGTGATACCACCATTTTAGAAACCTCTCAAACAAAACCCACCTCTTTTCCCCACAATTCTCCTTTCCATTAAACCCATTCAAGCAACTATCTCCAAGAATAACATTAACCACAGAAATCCTAATGCTTGCTGCCTAACTCAAAGCAGTTGGTGCGAGAGCCTATACCAACACATGTGCAAGATTCCAGTCTACCAAAACCAGTCATCTTGCTTTTTACACCACGGAAACAATCAGCAGAAGCCTTAAACTGTCTCTTTAGCTCAACACAAGTCTATGGTTTATGCACCTCAAGCTTCAGTAATGCAAATAGAAGGGTTTAAGCAACACGAAGCTTTCAACCAGTAACAAAAGGTGAGTTATCAGCACAAGTGTCCTCATCAAGGTCCATCCCAGCTCCAACACGGTACAAGCCATGTCAGGCCTCAACAGAAGTGCAGAACCAAGACTCCCGGAACTCAGAATAAGCAAAGACCATCTTGACAGAGGAAGAGTAAGGTTTTTACTTTTAATACTAACTAATACAAAGTAATTCATGTGTTCATTTGTGGCAAAGCTGAAGTGGAATCACAGGGAAGTTAGATAATGATGGGATTTGCAAAGACTGACTAGGTGACGGAAAGCAGTCCTGAGAAGACTTAGGGAAGAAACAACTATCAAAATGAAGACAGATTATGAGCCAAGATCGGTACTGAAACCAGTATTTAATATTTTCATTATTAACCCTAGTGTAATCAATTGTCCTAGTTGAAGTCTACTGCTTATACAAGCGAGAGGCTCTGTACAAAGGATGATTAAAACAAGAAACAGATAATCTCGAAGAAAGAATAAAAACAAGGGATGTCAGCAGTACAAAATGCAGCACTACCTGCCTGCTACCTAAGAATTTCTTCTGTGAACCAGCAGCTGTCTTCAGATGACAAGGAAGACAGACCGAAGGCTAAGACTTTCGGGGAGCAACCATGATCCGATGGAAAGACAACCCTACGATAAGCAAATCATGCAGACACCTTGTGAGACATTTCCATCCAAGTGAGGGAAATACTAATGCCATTGTGCAAGACCTTGGTGAAACCTCATCTGTGCAATGTGTACAAACTGGTCACTCTTCACCAGAAGAGGTGGGCTTGGAGGTAGATGTCACACAAGATGAGCCAGGATGAGGACGTCTACCAACTGCTCCTTCCCAGCAGAGGAAACTTGAGACTCACGTCTTGTTTCAACCTTCTCTTCCCCAAACTGCCTATGAGAATTACTACCACAGAGTACAGAGGAGCAGTAGCACCGCAAGCCACCATCTCGAAGTGCTCAGACAATAATTAGATGCCAGAGTTCTGACTTCCAACTCCAATCAGAGAAACACCACTGATAATTTCTCATGTTTTCCAAAAATCTGTTTATATTTAGACATTCTAAAAGGCAGCAGCTGTAATCACAAACTTCCCTCCTAAATCTACAAGGTCATTTTATACCGAGCCAGATTAAAAAGAATTTATGAAACACACTATTATGTAAGAAGCCTGCATAGGAAGTCTGCTTTAAACTCCTTTTAGCTCAATATACTGCACACAGTACTTCATTTTAACGTTGAAATGTTAAATTACTAAAATCTCTTCACGTAAAATCAGGACACCAGAGCCTCTCTGGGAAAGGCTATGCAATTTTAGAGGAGAAATCCCTTCCCCACAGGCCTGTGCCATGCAGGGGCAGGAAGCAGGACAGCACTTGCTAGATGGACATATACTGCACATGGGGCCAGAAAGGAAAACTAAAACCAAATGCAGCTCCTCAGAGAGCCCCTAAGTTTACCAAATGCTTCATAAACATGAACTGGAGTGTAAAGGTGCAAAATCAAAAGGAGGTGATCACCAGCAGCATGACCATCAGGTTGAGGGAGGTGATTCTCCCCCTCCCCTCTTATGAGGCCCCCCCCTGCTCAGGAGCCCAACATAAGAAGGATGCGGAGCTGCTGGAGCAAGTCCAGAGGAGGCCACAAAGATGCTCTGAGGGCTGGAGCACCTCTGCTATGGAGACAGGCTGAGAGAGTTGGGCTTATTCAGCCTGGAGAAGAGAAGGCTCCAGGGACAACTTAAAGCTGCTTTTGGAGCCTGAAGGGGCCAACCAGAAAGCTGGAGAGGGGCTTTTGACAAGGGCCTGTAGCGACAGGACAAGGAGGAATGGCTTTAACTTGGCAGAGGGGAGATTTAGGTTAGAGTTGAGGAAGAAGTTCTTCCCTGTGAGGGTCAAGCACAGGGTGCCCAGAGAAGCTGTGGCTGCCCCATCCCTGGCAGTGTTCAAGGCCAGGTTGGATGGGGCTTGGAGCAATGTGGTCTAGTGGAAGGTGTCCCTTCCTGTGGCAAGGGGGTTGGAACCGGATGAACTTTATGGTCCCTTCCAACACAAACCATTCTGTGATTCTATGAAAATTCTGCAATTCTAAGGACTTAAAATATCACAGTGACCCAAGGCTGAGGAAGTCCACCAATTCTAGGATGTCAGCTTGGGAGCTTCAGACCTCCAGTTCTGGTCAGTGCTCCATTGTTTTTCCAGCTAGCCAAGCAGTACTTCATCACTCAAATTTATCAATCAATACAGCAAGCATCATATATATGGTTTGAAAAACAAACCCATTGAATGATTAATAGCCAACACACGAAACTGTCCAAAATCCACCCAACTACCCTACATTTTGTAGCATTTAACCAAACTGTTTCCTACTATGTAGTGCTCCACAGCAACACTATCAAACAAATGAACACAGCAGTTGACAAAAGATTGTATTTTATACAGCAACACATACTTTAAGGTTCTGCCCAGATAAAGCAGGATGTTTGACAACCACTTTTTATGTGTTAAGATAAAGTAAGCTATTAACCAGCCAAGGAAATTAACTCTTCTCTGCACTGAGAGGGATTTAGCTAACTCTAGTGTTTGGGGATAAAATAAATCTCTAATCCCATGTTATGCTCAGCTTCCATTCCAACATAATACTAGTTCAGCCTTCGTAACAGAAATACTGTTATAAATAGCAATGACTATTTGCCTCCAAATACTTCCAAAGCAGTTCTAACAGACTGAAAAAATGAGACCTCTGTACCTCTCTAATTCCCGTTTGGTTCTAGATCTCTCCAAGGAAGTCCCAAAGGCTCCAGAGAGAACAGGTTACAGATACAGGTAGTTTCCAGTAACATTAAGTTCAGGAAAGGTTTTAAGAGGGTAATGGATATAAAAATTGAATGGCATGTAGAGCGGACATAGTACTGTCAAAGGAGGATAATGACACAACTAATGAATTAGAGATGAACATGAAATTGCTCCCTCATTAAGTGTTGATAAGATATTCATCAACTTGAACAGGGCAAACTGGAATGCACTGAAAAACCTGGGAGCATACCAGCAGCCCTTTCAACACTTATTTAATCCACACATTCAAACAAAAAGTTTTAAGTGTTTGTTACCCACAGTTTAAAAATGAAGTCTCCTTACAGGCAGATGATCCCAGGTTTCTGCCTCAATTCTGGCTTTCCTTCAAATTTCAAGTTCTACCAGTTGCTTACAGCAACATACAGGCCCAGGTCTGTCCAAACGCTGAACTCATGCCTTTAAAAACAGTTAGAACCTATTTGTGGATTCTTTAGGTTACTGGTCTTTGAGTATCAAGGCTTTAGGAGCACCACTGGTTGATCTCATGGTGTGTGCAAACAAGATCAGCCCTTACATGAATACTGAAAGTCACTTCTGCCTAGTGACTGTGAAAACGCAAACCAAGAGGAGCTTCAGGAGCTGGAAGGTTAGACTTGCACATGAGGCCACTGGAATCAAGCTCTTCCATCCTTCCATCCATCAGCAGAAGCTATTGTTGGAGACTCCCAACAAAGCATTCCAGTTTTGTTTGTGTAGGTTTAAACATCTGAATGCCTTGGTGAATACAAACCTATTTGCTCAATGGTTTTGTGTTTCCATCACTCTCAAATGAAAGACATTAATGAAGACCCAGGACTTGCGTCAGCAGAACAGTGTGTTTTAAATCCATAATTGCTGCATCCAAACAGTTACAGATCACTTTACACCTTCCCAAACCACTGCCAATGTTTTGTAAAGACCCCTCTGCCATTGGTAAATCACAAACCAATGATTCTTGAAAAGGGAAAGACAGAATGCCACTCAT
Organism: Nestor notabilis; assembly: GCF_000696875.1. Classification (NCBI taxonomy): domain Eukaryota; kingdom Metazoa; phylum Chordata; class Aves; order Psittaciformes; family Psittacidae; genus Nestor; species Nestor notabilis. Next base: position 22,315 of record NW_009921282.1, on the reverse strand, counting down.
AAAAAAGGAAGAAAGAAAAAGTTATTTTCCAGTCCACTGCAGAGCTACAAATGATGAGCTGGCCCTTTTCAGACAGCACAAATTTTGTTTGCATTCTTTCCAAACAAAGACACCATTCAGCTTGGTGAGGGCACTGAGCGGGAGGAAGCGGAATGTAGGGCAAGAGAGGGGCAATGCTGCGGCGATGGGAGCCCGACAGCCAACCTGCACATCGAGTTGCCACCAAATGAAGACCATAAGCAGCATGTAAATAAGTTCATTTTGTATTTCACTGGCTTTGCAACTCTACTTCAACTTAGGAAAGAAAAGCAAACATGCACAAATTCACTCAAGTCTCATGCCTGCAAGTTGACAGAGGGTGGATTTAGATGAGATACTAGGAAGTTCTTCCCTGTGAGGGTGGTGAGGCCCTGGCACAGGGTGCCCAGAGAAGCTGTAGCTGCCCCATCCCTGGCAGTGTTCAAGGCCAGGTTGGATGGGGTTTGGAGCAACCTGCTCTAGTGGAGGGGTCCCTGCCCATGGCAGGGGGTTGGTACTAGATGAGCTTTAAGGTCCCTTCTGACCCAAACCATTTTGTGACTCAATGAAGCTACCCACCTTTGTGCTATAGGCTCTGGCAACACTAAGTATTTTACTTAAGAGTGTACCTGAACTGCAGCTACCCACACCCGAATTATCATGGCAGAACTCAGGTCACATTCAAATTTTCTGATGAGCACTGGAAGTGGAAGGGAAGGTTCCCAGCCTGAGCTACAGCCCTTTCTGCCTGGGCTGGAATGTGCACCTCTATCTCCACCCACTAACCCACTTCAAACAACTGAACCAGAGCCAGGTGGAGCTCCTGCAAGTGCTTTCAGAGGCACAAAAAGATACCAATCTTATCTTTACTGCCTGACTTTTAGAAATCACAATGTTAAGTAAAGAAAGCAACTGACTAGGCAGAAAAAAAAATAAAAATCTATCTGCTGTCTTTCTTTGAATTAACGACTTCCCATTTCACCAAGTAAGAAAGAACACAGCCTCATGACTTACGGCACATTAATACCAAGAGTATTACAGGAGTATACAAACTGCAGCATACCTGTAGTTAGCACACTGTTGCCAGCACAGGGGAAAATCAATTTCTTTCATGTAGGTTTACAGCTTACAGTAGAGCTTAATACACAGCCCTAAAATCTTGTTATTTAAAAAGCAAAAATGTAGCAAAAGCAAATGTACCAACAGCAGGAAAAAAGCCTGAAAGCTTTTAAAATTACAAAATTAACTTCAGGGCAGAGACCTTCGTCTAGTCCTTTTACGCAGAACTGTTTGATCATGAGCTCCCACAATTCCCGAAACAGGTTTATTATATTGTAAGTCTTCCTTAACCTTAACACCTTAATGCAGAATATGACTCTAAAACTCCTAAGCCAGATACTGCTTTATAAATTGTATTACTGTCTAGAGCACAACCTAATAAGGAGGTGATTCCTCGAGCCCTCCCAGTATTAAACCTTCCAAAGGTATCAAGTCCAAAATTACAAACTCTCCAATGTAAATGTCTTGCAAACAAGTTTTAACACTTCAGAATGTTATTTACCAAAAATATGCAGACAGTATTTGTTATATATGAAACAGCTAAGAACAAATATTTTGGAAGAAGCTGGAGGCGTAAATGTACTTTTTCTTTCCCAAGAAAGCCCAATACAAGTGTAGTATCTCATCTAAATCTCCCCTCTGTCAGTTTAAAGTCATTCGCCCTTGTCCTGTCCCCCCAGGCTCTTGTCAAAAGCCCCTCTCCAGCTTTCTTATCAGCCCCTTCAGGCATTGGAAGCTGCTCTAAGGTTTCCACAGAGCCTTCTCTTCTCCAGGTTGAACAAGCTCAGCTCTGTCGGCCTGTCTCCACAGCAGAGGATGAGCTTTAAGGTCCTTTCCAACCCAAACCATTCTGTGATCCTAGAAAAATGAGAAGCCTATCAATGCTTTAGAGCCTGACAGGATGCAAAAACAGTGCTATTCGTACAAACCTACCAGGCAATACTAACTTTGCTCATGCCTTTGTAGGAGGATGTAGTTATCATGGCAGCTCCACGCCTCCTGGTTTTACAGCACCAAATCCACCCTCCACTCCAGCTTTCAAGTACATTTAATCTCACAAGTAAACAAGATAGTAACTAAGTAAATAAGACAGCTAGTCTTCCTCTTTCAGGAGAAAGCCCACTTCAAATACAGGCTTACCTGCTGATCTTCTTTTGCATATGAGTACACATACATACAACAGACCTATCTCCAGCCTCCCATATACACGTACATGTATTACTACTTGTTTGCAAATTTTCTACGCTTACGTGGGGCAGTGAATTCTTTGAAGAAATAGAAAAAATAGTATTGTTTAATACACAACTTCCACATAAAACAAACTGCTCCCCTCTTGCTTTGGAAAGGTGAAAACCAGGATGACTGAACCAAGTTCTGCAAAACCCAACACCAGTCCTCAGGGCCCACGTCTGACCTCTGCCAGAGCCTTCCCAGACAGCCGCAGTCGGTTATGGGTCACCCACCACAACGCTACCATACACCACAGGATGGACATCAGGTCAGACAGCCCATGCAGGCTGCAGAGGTCTCAGGACAGGCAATCCCATGGCAGCTCATTTCAGAGCCAGGTACCTGAGGTTTTACCCCAGAGTTTGCCTACACTGTGCAAGGATGCACATGGGGAGCTGGGGAAGAGGGTGGGGAAAAGAAGGAGTTGCTTTGCCAGAAACAAAGCTCTACCAGCCACCCATGTTCTGGTTAGTACAGTTACAACTGCAACCCCAGCATCATTTCCTCCATGTACAAAAGCTGGGGCAAGATACTTGTATCTCTCAAGTCAATTTTACCATCTTCATTTGAATAAAACCAGCTACAACAACAGCTCAAGACTGACACATGGAGCAAGCTACAATCTCCAGCAAGACTTTTCCTTCTGACTCATTTTTCTTGACCTGACACTGAGACCTGCAAGTGCACCAACTACTGTGGGTACCTCCAAAAGCTGAATGACCAATCTGATAGCCTTCTATGATGGAATGACCACCTGGGTAGGTGAGGGGACAGCAATGCATGCTGTCTACCTGGACTTCAGCAGGGCTTTTGACACTGTGTCCTGTAACCTCCTTGCAGGTAAGCTCAGGACGCATGGGTCAGAGGAGGGGACAGTGAGGTGGATTGGGAACTGGCTGTGTGGCAGAGGTCAGAGGGTTGTGATCAGTGGTGCAGTGTCTAGTTTGAGGCCTGTAGCTAGCGGTGTTCCCAGGGGTCACGACTTGGTCCAGTCTTGATCAACTTACTCATCAATGACCTGGATGAAGGGACAGAATGCACTCTCAGCAAGTTCACAAATGATGCAGAACTGGGAGGAGTGGCTGATCTACCAGAAGGCTGTGCTGTCGTTCAGCCAGATCAGGACAGGCTGAAGAGGTGGGCAGAGAGGAACTTCATGAAGTTCAACAAGCTTCAGGAGTAACCCCACACCAGTACAAGGTAAGAGCTGACCTGCTGGAAAGCAGCTCTACAGAGAGGGACTGTGGCATGTTGGTTGACACCAAGTTATCCATGAGACAGCAGCAGTGTGCCTGAGTGGCCAAGAAGGTCAATGGTGTCCTGGGGTGCATTAGAAAGTTTTGGAGGTGATCCTCCCTTTCTAGTCTACCCTGGTGTGTCCAGTTCCGGGCTTCCCAGTTCAAGAAAGACATGGAGCTCCTGGATAGGGTGGCCCAGTGGAGGGCTACAAAGATGATTAAGGGACCAGAGCACCTCTCCTACAGAGAAAGGCTGAGAGAGCTGGGCCTGGAGTTCCGCCTGGAGAAGAGACAGCTGAGAGGGGATCTCATCAATGCATACAAATACCTTAAGGGTGGGTAGGTGTCCAGAGGATGGAGTCAGACTCTTCTCAGTGGTTCCCAAGCAACAGGATAAGGGGCAATGAACACAGACCGAAGCACAGTAAGTTTCACAAGGATATGAGGAAGAATGTCTTTACTTCGAGGTGATGGAGCACTGGAACAGCACTGGAAGAGGCTGTGGAGTCTCCTTGACTGGAGATACTCAAAACCTGCCTGGACACAATGCTGTGCAACCTGCTCTATATGAGCCTCCTTTAGTAGGTGCATGGGACTGGATGATCTCCAGAGGTCCCTTCCACCCCCAACCATTCCATGGTTCCATGACATTATCTGCTACTAGCAAACACTGCTGTAAGACAAGGTGAAAATGAAGCACTTATATGAAAGAAAACTAAGAATAAATGTAATAGCAGATTAATATAACTTTATTCAAAAAAATAACAGGATATCTGAGCCTGTCTGTAATGGTTAGCTGAGGGGAACAGATGGGAGGGGAAAAACAAAAGAAGAAAACCGAAGCAGGTAGCAACCATCAGGCAGCGACTGAGTTACTGTTCTGCCCCCAAGGTAATGTTAAGTTTCTCTGCAAAACCAAAATTACACATCCTAACACAGCAAGAAGCTTGTAAGCTGCTTTCCAAAGAATTCTAGCTAAGCTGTATAATCAAACACCACAGCCAGCTGTGGACAAAGAACAGAGGAGGCAAATGGGTATCTCACCAGCTAAATACATGGAGCCAGGCAATCTGGCTGCTGCTCTTAGCCCAAGGTAATGCCACGCAGACTGCTGCAAAACTAAGTAAGTCATAAAATAATGTGAGGTACACACTGGCCACAGATGAGAGACAACACTTCGTGGTTATGTTAGACCATGTTGCAGACTCCCATTCAGTTTAACTAAAGGCTACCACCACACTGGTCAGACCCAAAGTAAATGCTTACCAAAAAAACCCAACCATCCCACAAAGACTACAATCATCCATGGTAGAAACTTACACAAGAGTTTCCTTACAGTCTCCCAAGCTGCAGTGACTCAGGACTCTTACTAGACTTCAGGCTAGGGAGCACCCATGTAACTTGTTCAGACACAGCAGCCCAGCACCAGGACTGGGAGTGGAGCCTCAACCACTGGAACTAAAGGGTCCCAAAAATTAATCGAGGCAGTGCAGGACCCCCAGAGGCACAACTCAGAGAAAGCTACAGGGAGAACGAGTAGCAGCCTCCCCAGTACTGATACAAAGCATATCAGTAATCACAGAGCTGGTGACAACAAAGTGGCCTCTTGGCTGACTCTGCTGTCCTCTTCTAAATTTTTAATTCTATCATTTTTGACATTCAGTGACCAGAAGTGTAATAAAAGAACTTGAGATATGAGCAGACTATGAATTTATGCAGCAGTAAACCAGAAATCCAATGAATTCATGTGTTTCAGCATTTCATCTTCTCTGCAGTAAGTTTTTTCCCAGTGCAGTGTGGAAATCAGAGCAGCAGCAAGAACTCACTTGTCCTGCTCTGCAAGGTTTCAAGTCGTGACAACGTAGCATTTACAGAGCAACATAAGTTGCATCTAAATAAAGTAACACATACCTCACATGAAACCTCAGGAAAAGGGAGGCTTGGTTAACTCTAGTTTAAGGAAGTTCCACAGCAACTTGGAAATGGAAAGAGTGCCATGTTTGTGAAAGCTTGGTTGTGACCAAGCTGGGTATGGAGGACAGTGGCAACAGAAAGAAATTACTTAATTACTTTAATTCCACCAGCCACAAATGACGTGATTAGTGTTACATTTTTTTCCACTCCTCTTCCCCATACATCCAATCATTGGTGTCAATCCTGCCACCCTCAGATGGAATCTATCACCCAGCAGCCTCTCCTGGCTTTCCCAGAGAACCTTCCTCAAGAGCTCCAATAGTCACCCATGTACCAAACTACTCCCTTTTAATACCCTCAGTGAAACGCCACTTGGGTAAACATTCACTCCTTTACCTCAAGGTCACCAGCCTCAATCCACACCACGTTGACAGCAACAGCTACACAGAGCTGTTTTTCTTAGTAACAAGCCCAGACCAGGAGAATAGCTGTATCTTCAACTGCTGGGATCCATGGTACCTGAAATATCCTGAAAATTGGTGGGTTTGTAGATCAGGTATCAAGAACAGTAATTACAAGCAGAACTCTCTGTAAAGTTAAAGACTCTTAACCAGTGATATTTTCTAGTGTGTTGTGCATGTCAATAAGCCACTCATTTAATTCTAGCGTCTATAGTTAGGAATGCAGTAGATTCTCAAAATCCAAACATCCTTTAGCTTTTCACACAAAATCTGCTAATCTAGAGATTCTTTAAAAAAAAAAAAAAAGAAAAAAAAAGAAAAAAAAAGTGTATTCCCTATTCACTAGACTGATTGAGTCCTGTGAGTACCCCCAGCAGCTCCCATGGCTCCTTCCTGATTCTTCAGTTTTTCAGTATGATTTTACAGTATCTTTCAAAACTGTATTTACAGGCTAACTTTCACAAATACCGTATCAATACAGATAAATTCTGGGGCTGGTAACATAAGGGAGAATGCAGGACAGCAGCAGCAGCACTGTTGCCAGATTGCCTCCTACCAATTAATCTGTTCCTAACAAAGCAGATGACAATCTTGTGAGACAGCAGCTCCTTAGCATGACCTACATTCTTCCATTCCAGATGCCTGTGTTTGTTGTGCTTCCAAATGCTGCCACACATCATGAACAAATACAACTCAGCATTGCAGGGATGTTTGCTCTATGCAAATCAACACTGATACGGGACTCAGCTCAATATTCATTTTGGTGACAAATCCAATCCTCTAGCTCATAACCCCCAAAAATACCTGCTTAATCCTCCCAAACAATGGAAGGCCATTGTTATCCAGCCTGACCTCGTATCAGGGAAAGGCCACATGTTGTGAATTCATCCATGTCTCCACACTGGCAACAATAGGGGATCCTCATGCTGCACTGCTGCCTCCCCATCAGCAGCTGCCTCACCAGAGCTTCCCAGGCAGCCTGCTTCACATCCCACCCACAGCCATGAGATATGAACAGCAATGCTCAAAATTACAAGATTTGGAACTACAAGAGAGAAGGACACTTTCTGAACACAAAGTTCTTTTTGAAATGCTCCTGTTTCCCTTCAAAGTGGCAGACAACCAACATGAGAAGGATGTGGAGCTGTTGGAGTGATCCTAGAGTAGGCCACAAAGACGCTCCGAGGGCTGGAGCACTCCTGCTATGGAGACAGGACAAGAGAGCTGGGCTTGCTCAGCCCGGAAGAAGAGAAGGCTCCAGGGAGACCTTACAGCAGCTTCCAGTGCCTAAAGGGGCCAACAAGACAGCTGGAGAGGGGCTTCTGACAAGGGCCTCTAGGGATAGGATGAGGGGGAATGGCTTTAAACTGACAGAGGGAGATTTAGATGAGATCTTAGGGAGAAGTTCTTTCCTGTGAGGGTGGTGAGGCCCTGGCACAGGTTACCCAGAGAAGCTGTGGCTGCCCCATCCCTGGGAGTGTTCAAGGCCAGGTTGGACAGGGCTTGGAACAACCTGCTGTAGTGGAAGGTGTCCCTGCCCATGGCAGGGGGTTGGAACTGGATGAGCTTTAAAGTCGCTTCCAACCAAGACCACCTGATGATTTGATGACTTTATTACAAGTCATAAGCATGCAAGCTGCTTTCATGCAACAATTCAACTCAAGGATGCATATTAAATCTAGATCAAGACTACAGCCTCGTACCACACTAGAAATGTCCTCTCACTACTCACCTGAAACCTCCTCAACAGTCATTCTTCAGATATATTAAAATTGTAAGTTAACACCCACATGTTAATTCTGGAGTAAATCATTACAAAATTCAACATTGCTACAGAAATTCTTTAAGTGCACTAGTGGCAGTATTAAAAAAGAAATAAAATTCAAAAATCAAATCATCAAGGAGACAGAGGCTGTGGCTTGCCTGTTCTTCATTCAGCAGGTCACTACACCTATATAGCAACTGTGACCTACCACCCCTCTACTGCTCATCAACTGTATTTAAAAAATTAATCATCTTCAGAAACAAACTTTGAGATCTCTTTCATTCCACTTTACTCCCCTTCAACAGAAAGAAGTCCATTCCCTGCTATTATGCGCTGGATACTCACAGACATAAATCTTTATACTAGCTGGAACGCAAGCAGCAAGATTTTCTTTTTTTTTTTTAATACATCTAGGTCTCAGAAGCCACATGCTGTAAGGAAGCAAAAAGTATCAATACATCAAGAGTTTAATGAAGCTGTTTCTCCTCAAGTGGCATTGTTCAGATATTTAATAGATAGATTACAACGTGAAGTGCTGTTCAACCCCATACCTGGAATTAAAACAGCAAATCCAAACAATCAGAAGGTAAGAAAGGCACCACTGTCATTCAGCACACAGATGTAGCTGAGGTCCCATCACATGTACCTGCTTGAAGGGCTTTTAAAATGGCACTGCCTCATTCTGCAATGACATGGCATTGACCTACGAAGAACTCTATGTGCCTCTCCAGTTCCAGCTCCCTTACTCCACCTGCTGCATATATTTAAATACTGATCTGTAAACAAAAAGCTAGTAAGAAAGTTTATTTGCAAATATTAGTACAAAATACAACTTCTCTGTAAAGTGAAGATAATGAGTCCTCCAATGGAAGAGCAAAGATAAATGAGCTTAAAACCACTAATTAGAGGTGCCTGACTGGAGGTCTGTAGGGAAGGGCTTCTTAACAAACTAAAGGTAACTCCACAAGAGCTCAGAACAACCTGGTTTCTAGTAACCTTTCCTTGAGAGGCATTGTGTCCTCCTGCATGTTCAAAAGCAGTGACAATGGCACACACATTCACGCCTCAGCAACTCAAGGCACAGTTTTGGGTGATTAGCAAACACACTACTGGTGATTTAAATTGATAGAGACAGCTGAAGCAGTACAAAAGAACAATATGGATTTCCACCTCTGGTAAAGCACCAGGGCAGGGGACTCTGGGCATGAACCCTGCAGGGTGCAAAACACAGAATAACATGTGATGGCCTCATCCAACAGCAAGTCAGCCAATGACAAGGGAAACTTCTGGGACCAGAGCTTCAGCCACTGGGCCAAGTGCTTGTGGCATGGCTTTGATTCCAAAGCTGGCACTCTCCATATCAGGGCCTGGGCAAAGTTCAGAAGATAACCAGGGCAAGGACCATTTCCCAATGAAATGGAGGCAGGCATGAGGTTCTGGACAGCAAGTTGACAGCCATTTCCAACAGTAAAGCGTTTGGCATGTCTAAGTTAAGCATCAACTCAGCAGGTGTGCTCAAAGCACAGCTGTCATGAATTCTGGGTGCAGTGAGTCTACCAGACACCCATGACAAGCAGAATAAAAGTGAGATCCCAGACAATAATGAAAACTGAGTCTCACTTCAGTGCAACTAACCTGTCATGTACAATAGGGACAGAAACCATTTCTCAGGCCAGAACCAGTCACAAAGCCTTCTCATCCTCTCCTCCTAAGCTGCCTTCTTCTCATTCATATGCATTAATGTGACTTCTGTCTAGCCCAGAAAACTCACTATTGAGTAGTCCTCAATGTAGCACACTGTGCTGAAAGATCTGAGGTGACCACAGAGCGCAAGGAGCTCAACCAGTGAGGGTCCTCACAGGATCTCTCTTCACTTAACCATATTTCATCCAGGGAAGGAGCTTCAGACATCATGTGAAAGTACAGGTCAAATTTAAATGTAAAAAAATCCCTGCTCAGAAAGAAAACTAAAGCTTCCTGTTGACACCACCTACACTGCCACTTCGGTCTGCAAGACCACGCACAGCTTCAACACAAGCAGTTACTTCTTCCAGAAAAAAGAAACTTAATCACTTTGTAATTCCAGCAGCTAAACCTTACACAAGGCTCCCACAAACAAAACAAAAGAAAATGAACAAAGGAACTATTTTAGTGATGTTTTATGCATACCAGGAGACAAAAGAGACAATAAGGTTTTTATTCATAAGGTAGTAAGGGGAAAAGAAAGGAAATGAAGCTCTGGGAAGAAACAGTACTTATTTCAGAGTTGTTCCCATGCAGCCATAACCTTTGCTTAGTGTCAGTTAACTCCAGGTTCTATGGCTGATTTAATTCTCTGCCATTACATCTTTCATTTTCTAATATACTCAAACTTCTCATGCAGTTACCAGCGTTCTGCCAGCCACCTCTACCAGGATGGATTCTCAGAGAGAGCACCATGTGAAGCAGTCGTTCCTGCCTGGGAACCTCTTGTCAGTGAAGCCCCTCAGGTCCCACACCTCAAATCATGGCAGGGTAAGGTCTAGACTCCAGAAAGCCAACAGCCCACACACAAATTCACAACTAATCAGAATTCTACCCTAAACCACCAATGATTGCACTAAGTATGTTCAAGTTCAATTACAGATGATGAGATCAGTTCTCATGCATGTCTTGGCCTACTTATGCTGTATTTGTCAGCTAGAAAATAAATACAGTCCATGAAATCTGCTTTCACATGAACCACTTTTTATGAAACAGAAAATTTGTCACTGCTTGCTGAACAGCAATTTTGTTCTCAAATTACATAAAAATAAAATTCAAGTTTAACACTTACACTGGCTAATCCATACTCAGCAGAGTGACAAGATAGATAATATATAAGCAAAGGGAAGCAGATTCATTCAGGAAAAGCATCAGCTTTCCCAAAGAGGCAGGTCCCATGTCTTGGAGGTCATTAAAAATACTCAGCCAGTCAACCCATTCATTACAAATAATCAGCAGCTCAGGATAAGCTCAGCAGCTCTCTGCCTTCCCAGCTTCCGACTTACTGCAGCGCAGAAACTCACATCAGTTCCATCTTGTTTCAAGAATTGGAATGTTATAACTTCCAATGAAAGAGAGCCCATCCCTTACATTTTCAGGCCACGTTAGCAGAGGAAAGACACTAAATACATCAAAACACCACCACACGCCAACAAGCACACTAGGATTTCCAACTTCTACCAGCAAAGCTGAGGAGCTGGAGATTCTCCAGTTGTTTCCAAACAGATTCTGACATTCATTTGCATGATGCAGTCGCTATGAATATTTGGGAAGTGAAGCTTGAATGCTTTATACACTTTACAGTAAGCCTGAAGCTTTGCAAAGTTGATGCAGCTTTACTGGGGCCAGGTGATGGATTTTTAAATGTTTTCTCTGGTGAGGCAGTCTGCCAGCTGCCTTTTCCAACTCACTGAAAAGAAAGCATGTGCTTCTAAGTGAATACTTACTGCTAGAAAACCAGGTTTTATAAAATCATCAAATGGTTTGGGTTGGAAAGGACCTTAAAAATCATCTTGTCTGCCCCGCCTGCAATGGGCAGGGACACCTTCCACTAGAGCAGGTTGCTCAAAGCCTCATCCAACCTGGCCTTGAACACTGCCAGGGATGGGGCAGCCACATTTCCTTCATTACAAACAGAAAATATTACCATTATTTATGAAAGTACCCCAAGTCAAGCTACCCAGACTGTACAAAGCAGCAAGCAGTGTCACTGCTGGCATTAGATGTGCACTGACAAGACTAAAGCGCTCAAGCCTGCAGTTTGAGATGCTATCTCAGCATCATTCCCATTTAAGAGAGGGCTGGAGATCAGCTGTGACCCAGCCCTTTCTGTGTAAAACTTTCACTGCAGAATTGCTGGGTAAGGACACACCTATTATTTCCCACATGGTATCCGAAGAACAGCATTGCATCCAGAGTTAAGTGTAGTAAGTTCAACTCTGAAGCTCCACTGCTCATCCTATACTAGTACAATTCAATACGTACTTAACTGAAGCAGTCACCACATGATTTACGATGTCTTCACTTACTGAGTACCAACTTATACATATATTCCAATACCTCAGTTTCAGAAAAAGCTTTATTCAGCATCAAGAAACACAGAGATTTCATGGAGCCAAAGCATGGCAGCAGGTACTTCCCTTTGGCTTACGCACATTCTAGGAGTCCATAAGACAGTTTCCACACCTCAAGCTATGTGGCACAGCAGGACCATGAAAGGTCCTCCAACTCCCTACTGTTGGAGGAGATCAAGTATTGTAACACCAGATGTTTCTACCCAACCTCTAAGTTCTCCAGCGAGCGAGAAGATAAATGGTAGTGCTGCCAGGAAAAAAAAGCTTGACTTTAAAAAAAAGAAAGAAAAAACGCCTATTGCCACATATTGTCTGAAGGCATGACATTTATCAGTAAGTTTTATCACCTTTTTCAGCTATTACTGATACTGTGACACTCAAATTGAACTCATAGAAAGAGCCTGAGAAACAGGAATTACGCACCTTTGTAAGGGTGGAAAAAACTGGAAGAATGTCACACAACACACCTAGACACAAAAGTTACTGTTACCCCAAACCATGGGCTTCTCTCAGGGCAGCACGGGAGGCTGTGAGACTTGTTTGGATTCTTCAGCTTGCTGTATACTGAAACAAGGTTAGCTACACCTCACCGGCAAGAGGAAAAAAGCCTCAAGCTAGCACCTTGCCAACTCCCACCTCCAGCAAAAAAGCCTTGTGCCTCAAGACACCGAGAATGGATGCTCACCTGCAAAGCAAACAAGAGAGACTCCCATATCAGTTCCCATGGAATAAACCCATTTCCCAAGCCAGAAGTGGTCACAGTTGGCAATTCCACCTCAGCAAAAGACCTGCTCCAGTTCCCTCTATCCCACATCTATTCTGCAACAAAGCATCTGACCGCACTACTGAAAAGGGCTATGTTAGAAAGTAACATCAGGACCGTCCAAATCTCAGGAGGTTCAACAAGGCCAAGTGCAAGGTCCTGCACCTAGGTCTGGGCAATCCCAAGCACAAATACAGGCTAGGCAGAGACTGGATTGAGAGCAGCCCTGAGGAGAGGGATTTGGGGTGTTGGTCAGTGAGACCACGACCCAGCAGAGTACGCTTGAGCCCAGAAACCAACCGTGTCCTGTGCTGCATCAGCAGCAGCATGACCAGCACGTCGAGGGAGGGGATTCAGAGAATCATAAAACGGTTTGGGTTGGAAGGGACCTTAAGATCATCCAGTTCCAACCCCACCCCCCCCCGTCATGGGCAGGGATACTTCCCACTAGACCATGTCACCCAAGCATCTGTCCAACCTGGCCTTCAACACTGCCAGGGATGGAGCACTTACCACTTCTTTAAGGCAACCTATTCCAATGCCTCACCACTCTCACAGTAAAGAACTTCTTCCTTACACCTAATCTGAACTTCCCCTGTTGAAGTTTAAACCTATTACCCCTTTCTCCTATCACTACAGTCCCCAATGAAGAGTCCCTCTCTGACACTCTCACTCTCTGCTCTGCTCTCATGAGACCCACTCCCCCCACAGTCCTGTGTCCAGCTCTGGGCTTTTGGTCAGTCTGACAGTAGCTTTGACCCACATTGGTAATCAGGACCTCCCAACCCAGGACCAATAGCAAGACTAAGGCAGGCTGTGGAGCATGAAGCTTGTGCTTCTAGCACCCCACAGCAAGGCCACGTTAACTTGGGCTGCCTGGGCTCTCTTCTACAAATATTTTCATTACCCCAATAACAGTGATCCCACATCTCTCTGCAGTTCTGTTCCAGGCATGCAACCACCTCCCTTGCAATTCTTCACCCAATACCCAGGTCAGGTTTTCCCTGTTGTGACCTTCATCCATTGCTTCTTGCCCCCAGCAGCAGCCTCCAGCAGCACTGCAGCACATGCCCAGGCCCCAAACCCGGGCAGCCACATCCCCCTGGTTCGCCAGCTGGGTCAAGGCCTCAAGTGCTCTGGAACACAAGCCCTGTGGCACATGGCCACCATGACTGAGCAGTCGAACACTGTTGCAGGTGGAGTTTCCAAGTCAACTTCCATGCAAACCACCAGCATTTCTGCTCACTGAAGTAGGAATGAGAAGCCTCAGACCTTCCAGAGAACTCAGATTTCTGGTCCATCCTGCCCCAGACACACCAACATCGGGTATAAATCCCAAGGAACTAGCCAATAGTTACCTTTGTTTTCATCAGAAACTTGAGTAGCTAAGGAAAAAAAAAAAAAACAAAAACAAACCAAACCACCACACACATTAAAAACTTGTTGTTTACTGTCTAGATCAAAAAGTTATGTTGAGATGAAAGCACTTCACAGTACTTTTAATGAAACTAAAGCACTGGTGGGATTCATTTAACTGACAGTTAGACAGTCTACACATTTAAGCTTCCTCTCAAGTGACAGAGGCATGTGTACGTACTGCCATATTTGGATGGATGGAGCTTCTTATTTTCTTAACCCCCATTACAGGAGCCCAGAGAGCCCATGCAGAGAGGTCAGCTTTCAACGACATAGTTATGCTAGAGGAATTACATTTCAGAAAAGGACAGGAAGAGGTTAAGATGCAGACTGCAGCAAGCCTTGGAAGGTGGGAAATTAATATTGCTGCTTAAGGAACTGGGAACATCTAGATACCACTACCAAGATCTTCAACTTTATTAAATTATCAAAGCTCAGCCATTTACTGTAGATCTGCAGTAGCAGAACAGTGTAAGAAGTGCAGCCAAGTTAGTTACACACAGGGAAGTCAGCTGCTGGTGAGATTTGGTGAAGAGGAAGAACAGGTAACATGCCTGTGATTAGAAGGGCAGGAGGCAACACTTGGCATATGAACAGGTCCAATGTCAATAGGTTAATTTGAATGTCCAGGTACCTGAAGTTACTCGAGAAGACTAAAATGATGGTGAGAGTCAAGACATAACCACCTCAGAGGGCAGAATAACTTTTTATTTGGGACCATCCAGTGAATGTTGCCATGAAACACACACACGAGTTCAATCTCATGAGCTGCAGTTGAGACAAGTTGACAAGATCAGTTTTAATGAACCTTCCAACAGCCTCATAAATCAAAGGACAGATGAGCAAGTGGTACTGTACCCTGACCTAAAATAGGTGAACCCCTGAAGTTATCACAGTACTACCTCCGTAACATCATCTTTCAAGAGTTCTGAAGCTTAGATCTTTGGCCATCACAACCTCCCACTGAGGATAACATGGATCACAGCCCTGTCAGATTGCAGTGCTGACGGAACTCCCAGTACACAAAGCAGCACCCACATAGACCCATGTTATCAGGAAGAGACTATTTCCAGAGGTCCCCCTAGTCCAACACTGCTTCAGCATATCTAGTATCTGTAGAGCTGATCATTAGTCCAAGTATGACAGAACCAGTTTGAAAAGCATCCTGAAGAAAAAAGCTGTACAGTGTAGGAATTAGATAATCAACAGCAATCAAGTCAGCAGTCAAGCCAGCAGTCCTCTCTCAGGGAGCATTAAGTCAGAGTTTAGAAATGCAAGACACAAACAGGTATTTCTACAGGTTACACAGATAAAAGTCACAATCCCAGTGGAAAAGAAAGCCTCGAGTTGTTTTAGCTACAGCACAGAACAAAAACATGCAGAGACTTTAGTTAAACCCACACAAAACTTCTAGTTAAACCCACGCCGAAAAGAAAAACCCACACAGTTAAGTTGTACCGAAACACCAAACATTCAAGACGACTTGCAGCAGCAGCTCTGGTCTCTCTCCTCTTTCCCCAGGGCCAGACAGGGATTTCCCACAACACAGGGAATTTGACAAGCTAGTTTTCCACAAAGCATTTCAGAAGCACCTTACCCCCTCACAAGGGTTACACAAAGTCAAGCCAGGCTGAAACCCTTCTCTACATGTCATCAGCAGGTCACAGAGCAGAACAGGCGCAGGTTGCCGCCACCAGGAGAATCCATGCAACCTGCTCTCACCCAGCATCTTTCCCTGGCATTTCTCAATCTCAGGCAGGATGAAGTGCCCTGGCAAGAGCAGCCCACTCCCAGCCTCCATCCTTCCCAAGATTCTTCAGCTCTCCCTCTGCTGGGCCGCTAACAAGTGACAACATGCTGCCTTTCCACAGCTCCAGAAAGGAGGAGCACAGCAGCAAGCAGTTGCCACTGAAGGGTGGAAGCAGCCCACACCCTGCTCCCAAGGGCGGCCAGGAGCAGGTACAGCCAGTGAGGCCTGCCAAGGCAAAACCCCACATATGCAGCTCTACTGGACTACAGGCAGCAACATCTGCTTAGCACAATCTAAAACCACCCCTCCTATCCCCTCTGAAGTATTTATCGATAGACTCTCAAGCAATTCTCTAATTAAGTATCAACATTAACCTTACAGGTAGAGAAGATTAAACATTTTCTTAGGATAAAGAGAGGTGAGTAGCAATTTTCTTTTGAAATAAGTAAATCAAGAAATCAAGAGGAAACCCCTTCCCTCTGCCGCCCCTCCCTCCCCCCCGCTGTGCTTATCACTCAACAAGGTACTAAAAAGTAGTTCTTGGTTTCTTAAACTGAAGGCTGTACCCCCGCTTCACAGATCCTGAGCAGGTTTTCTGCCAACATCAACAGGCATTTCACATTTGGTCTTGTGAAATTCAAGAGCAGACCACAGATCACATGGGCAGCCTGTCACAAGAAGCTACAGGTCTGCACTCCAAATCCGTAACACACTTTACCCCAGGAAATGTTAGTGACTTCATCCGCTCTTTATCTCTGTCACTTACTGTTGAAGCGACAGTTCAGTCTCCTCCTGAACATGGTGCTGACTTAAGTGGAGCAGCCAACCTCCTCTCACTCCTTCCCATTTGTCTCCATGGCTTCAGAGCATACTTAGCACATTCAGGTAACAGCTGCCTATTAGCTTCAGTTGACCACAAATAGCATGTCAGTGCAAGGACAGACAGAAAAAGGAACAGCAGGGCTTCCGTGTCCTGTGCTGCCACCACACAGGTATGTGCCCGAGGAAGGAGGGTTTTCACGCTTCGACAACTGTTCTGGCCCTGATGCAGTGACAGCAGCAGCACAGGGAGAGAAGCAACCCCAGGTCAGGGGTTTCATACTGAGGGCAGGGAGGAGGGAACACTAGGCAATAGCACTGCTGCCAAGCACTTTGTTAGCATGGAACAACCACCTTGACATGAATTTTACAAGTAACCTCAGTACCACCTATTCCAATGTTTCCATATCCCCAGCTTCCCTCTGCATTCTGCCAGTACAAATTTATATGGTAACACAAGAAGCCAGACCAGGGAAGTGATTCAGCCCAGCTGAAAAACTACCTATATTAAAAAAACTAGTTTCCAGGCTGCTCAGTTCCTCAGCCTTCATCACACACTTCTCATCAGCACTGCAAGGCAGGCACAAGCAGAACTACTGCTTATTAGCCATGGCCCTAGATTAAACAAAAACAAGAAAAAACAAACTCCAAACCTCCCTCAACAATATCATACCATGCTGTAAGTCCAATCTGCTCCGCAGCCTCTCTCATGGGTGCCCACCAGCAGCCAGAAGTGAGGGGAACCACCCTCGTCAGGCCAAAGAACACCCTTTCAACCTCCAGCATCCAAGAGCAGAGGGGATTCCCAAGGCGAACACCACATCCAAAACATCATGTCCTTCACCCACCATCCACTTCAATATTCTACTGGCATCCTGAACCCACTCGTGTTTTTCCCTCTAAAAAACACTCCCTAATGGCAGGTTTCACAGCTCAATTACCAATACACAGAAATTACTTTTGCGTTTCTTGATGCCTGGTGATTTCCAGACCCCGTATCATGGAAATAACCAAACAGAAGTTGAGGTGGGGGTTTTGTTGAGGGAGGGTGGGTTTATTGGTTTGGGGTTTTTTTCCTAATTCACTTGCTCCACACCAGGAGTCAGACAGAGGCTGAACCCACAGCCTGGGCACAACATAAACCAAACTCAAAGTTGTTCACTGCCCCTGTAAGATCCGAGACAAAAATAGGAATACAAGGAAAAAGTAAGCTAGTATGTCCAACTACTGTAGCAATACTTTTTTTTGGACCCCAGAAACCACTTGTTTTTCAAACTTCATTGCAACCACCATACAGCTAAAAGCATTTTCACAATTCAAAACATAATTTGCACATAGTTTGTTTTCCCACAGTCTACCAATTTTTTTCCCCCATTCTCTATGTGGGACTCCTTCCTTCCCAGCATATCACAATCATGGGCAAACATCCTTATAAGATCATAGAATTGTTTGGGTTGGAAGAGACCCTAGAGATCATCTAGTTCCAAACCCTCTGCCATAGACAGAGACACCTTCCACTAGACCGCATTGCTCAAAGCCCCATCCAACCTGGCCTTGAACACTTAAATCCTCAGCTTCTAACTTAAAATGGAATATTTATTTATACGTAAGAAGAAACTTGGTTTATTTGCTATTTTTGATATCTGATGATTGACTTAAAAAAAACCCCTGCTTAAATGTACCAGTATGCAATGATTCCAAAGCAACTCAAAATCACTTCTCATAAAGGCCAAAAAAATAAAAAAAAAAAAAACAACAAACCCCAAAAACCACAAAAAAAACCCCAAAAAACCCCCACACCAGAAACTAAACTATTAAAAATAGTTTTCTTACACCTTTGCATCTAAACCAACATGGTTTTGCAGCCTCCTAACAGACCTTTGGCATCAAGACCTTGCTGCGTTCAGACCTCAAAACCCCACACTGCTTTCTTTCTGTCTGAATCTGTAGAGCTGCTGTCAGCATGAGCAAAGACCAGAAGCACAGAACACAGCCACACCTTGAGTACAGGTTAGATCCATGACAGCTTCACCTACATCAGCAACATTCAGAGGGAACCTCACCACGATCACCTACGCTTTGTTCTCTTGAGCACAGGACTAGAGGCAGTCAGATTTAATGGGAAAGCATATTTTGTGACTCATCTTAATTTGCATTTTACTTAGCCGAACAATAGCAATTGTATGCTTGAGCTCAGTTTTGACATTTAAGTTTTCAGACAGCTGTCCTCGCAAGGGCACCCCTCTCTACCCACCTGTGCCCAGGGACAGGCCAGCACTTTACCTGCCCACCCCAAACAGCTTCCCAAAGCAAAGCCTACCACAGAGCTCAGGCAGACCACTTTGCACTTCAAATTGTTATCAACTTCACACGCTGAATGCCAATTTAAAAATAAATTACTAAAGAAGATTAAGACCTCAAGTATACCTTGACTGAAAGTTACACTAGTATTTTTAACATGAAAAATAAAGGAAACATGCTGGAAGCATGAGTGGCAGCAGGAGAAGTACTCAAACTGGCAGAGAGGGGAAGCTAGGCAGCAGCCCATTAAAAGAAGCCTCCCAAGGAACAATACCAGTGCCCAGAGTAACAATGACCACTAACAGACCTGACCCAAGAGTAAAGTATCTGCAGACCACCACTGGAAAGTCACCACAACCCAAAAAAAGGACATCCTAAAAATTATTCTTGCACCACAGAATTACCAAAGTGTTATTAAAATTAAAAATGGTTTGTGATAAGACTGGTCTTCTATTTATTCCCTTTCTACCTTGAAAACAGCGACACAGCATTTGAGGACAAGGCCCCTGCTCTCTCTAGGGAGGTTACGATGACTTAGGGATTCTTGCAGAAGAGCCATCGGGATATTTATAGCACCTCTAGGCAGGGTAATGAAACCATTCACACACACACTCAGCACATCCAAAAGCTTAACTGCTGGTTTAGCAGGAAATATTTGACTGAAGTGATTCAAAGTCAAACATGGAAGAGAACATACCAAATCACACATGCAGTACATTATACCCAAACTGCCCCCATGGATCATGCTCAATCAGTCTTAAAATGTGTGAAGATGAAAGTAAGTGAATGTAAGTTACTAATGTGAAGTAGAAATGCATTACTGTCGTATCTTCACTCACATATGCAGACAAGCCTTTGGTTTTACGGAATTAAACACCTCCCCCCACTCATCTTTTACACATACAGGCTAGTTTCAACATTCTTTGAAACCCATCTTTTCCTATAAAGATGGAACAGCCCCTGCTAACGGCCAGGAACACATTTTACACCAACTACATTTTACATGCTCAACTATCTCAGGTTCTTGGTGGAGCTCAGTGTAAACACAGAAGCATGAATCAGAGCTAACAAGCTAGCAGGTATTTTTTTTTTTTCCAAATATAAGGAGAGATTCAGCCAATAAGCCAGTCACCTTCAATGTCATCTACTGTGTACACAAGTGCTTTGGAAATAGCATTTCCTTGTTGCTACAGGTCAAAGACTCTGTCTGAGGTTTTTCCTGAAACTCTCCTCTTCCGGCTGCAAAAGCAGCCCAAGTTGTGTGGCTGCTGTGGTGGGATTCATTGCAGCAGGTCCCAGCAGCTAAAGCACCCTTCCAGGTTTCTGGACTGCCATTGCTGGCGTCACCGCTGCAGTGAAGGAGAACCTGAGAAAGTCTAATCACTGTAGTTACCAGTGGCAATTTGAGATAACGTTACTTTCACACAGATTGCTCAGTTGCTTTATTGTAACAACATGGAGAACAACCAAGTGGACAGGTATTTTAACCCAGTTCAGGAGTTTTCCTTTATGGATGGGCTGGTTTTTAAAACATGCTAACAGAGAGTCTCCCTTTCATCTGACACTTCTTGCACAGGATACCTTCCCAAGAGGTTTCCTCTTTGACCAGTTACCTCCAGAAGAACTAAGAAAAAAATACATTTAAGACATCTTTGGCCACAGAATTCAGCACCACATAAAAATCTCTTTGTACTCCAAAATCTGCTAAATTCCACCGTGCAGACTCAAGTCTGACACACTCTGACGCGCCAACTAGTCACCGAGTGGTGTTCACCACCACAACTAGACATTTAGTTCAGAATCTAAGAAATAAAGCTTGTTTGCCTGCCAGTGCACATGCACCACAAACAGTTCATGTACTCCAGAAAGAAATACCTGCTGGTCTAAATTCGTTTGACTGTTCCAAAATGCTTCCAAACTCTGCTCGTGCACTCTGGCTATGAAACCTGATGATACTCCGCTTGAACACTCAACAACTGCAGTTAGACCAACCACTAATACTCATTACTCAATAATTAATTACTAAAAATTACTGGTCACTGAAAGCACAAGTTCTCTGGAGTGAGAGCCTCCATATACCAGCTGACTTCTTAACTAAGACCTTGACTATTTTTAACTTCGAGAATTGAAATAAACCTTCCCAGCAAACTCAGAAAGCAACAAATGCCATGTGATCCAGGCGGGAATTTGCCAAGCAGAATTAAACTACATCCACAGCAGCACAATAAATACAGCCTTCCACAGTCAAGGTATGCAATGGTAAGAGACAAGATTAAGTGCCTCTCATATGCATCCCTCAAAACAATTAAGCAAAACCCTGAGCTGAGGCCATAAGATATTCCAGGCAACTGTGTCTTTATACTTAGTTGTCCCAAGTATACTTTCTCTCACTCCAAATTACCCAAGGCTTGCTTAAGAGCATCTTGTTACATCTCACAGTCTGAGATGCAACTTCAGGGAGACATTTCGACACTGATGAGGAAGTACACGAGAGTGGACGTACACCTAGCACTAAGATTTACAACTCCTTGTTCTCCTACCCTTGGTGAACAGCTGTATTTGAAGGATTTATATCAAGCACAAAAAGCCAGATCCAATTCAACCCTCTGCCAAAATTTCTTTTTTTTTTCCTCCCAGATGTAGGTATCTACATTCATTACACCAATGGGTACTGCAAGGAAGAGTGGAGGCATGAATTCCCTTAAATTGCCAGTCAGCCACTGAGAAGGTTAGAAGCTGCTGACCTGAACTCTCCATCTGCGAAAGAAGATGGTGTTCGGAAGGATAAACACTATGATAAACCTAGGGAGAGAGGACGTTAGGTACACGGCCTGTCTCACAGCACAGACTAAATGGAAAGAGGAAAACCTAGGGAAACACACAGCTCTCTTTCCTGATGTCGAGGAAACTACCTTAGCGATGAGCTATGCACCACTGAAGGGCTGAAGTCGCCTTTGCCAGCAGCTCGCTCACACACAGGGAAGGACAGCTTTGTTGGGTGAGGGAACAGACCCCACCCACGAGCGTGATCATTTCTGCTAAGCCACATCAATAGCAGCGAAGACACTGTGCAGGGATGGCCACCCCACCGCCCTCACAGGGGCTGGGGATGAGCCGGTGACGGAAGGAGCCAGGTGGGCCCTCGCTGGGAGCTGGTGGAGTGTGTGCGGACATGCTGCCAGCATGCCCCAAGGGAG
>NW_009921282.1:0-249 GCF_000696875.1 Nestor notabilis | reverse complement strand
CCCCCGACTGCAGAGCGAAACCAAATCCTTCCTCCCTGCAGCAGAGGCGAAGCCGGCGTCGGGTGTGACCAGGGTGAGGATTCTGCGTCGACAGCGAGAGCAAGGAAGCGAAAGGGTGGGGACAGAGAGTCCCTGGGGACAGTGGGACACAAGGGGAGGATGCCACATAATACCACAGAACCCCAGGTTAGAGAGGACCTCAAAGATCTTCCGTCCAACCTTTAAAACACGACCGAGAGCTGAGAGGCA
>NW_009921281.1:0-44460 GCF_000696875.1 Nestor notabilis | reverse complement strand
CCCGCCGGGGAAGGGGAGGCGACCGGTCCCGGAGCTCAGCCGGAGAGGTGCCCGGCGGCAGGCGCCTGTCCAGGTCCCACACGCAGCTCCTCCTGCCGTGACGGTCTGCGGCGCAGGCAGCGGCCGGAGCCTTCCCGGGAGCCTTCTCCCTGAGCACTGCTCCAGGCATTTTGCTTAAGAGCAACAGCTGACAGGAAGGACCGACGGTTTTGCCTGGAAAATTTGTTGCAGAAGAGAGGTCAAACAAACAAAACGTGTAAATACGCATAGACGTGTGTGTCTATGCATAAAACCCCCTCCAGGAACAGAAGAAAATAAACCAAACAAATAATTTGTCCTGGTCTGTTATTTGCTACTAAATACTTACATGTAAAAAATATCCATGTGACCTCAGGCAAGCAACTAAAAAGAGGAAACTAAATTCATGACATTGAAAGCTAGCTACATCAGTGGCTTCTGTGGCCTCACAGTCACCATTATACAAATTTATTCCAGTTTCTTTTTCTTGTTATTTTTTTCTGAGGAAAATATCACTAAACCTGTTTTTAACCACAGAAGAAATCAGTGGAAATTAATGTTCCTCAGTGCCACCTATTGCAGAAATCCACCCCCTCAACCTGCTACGGTAGTTTCAGATTATTAGAACCTAAATGTTACATTCAGCTATTTCATATACCACTGTCTCCATGTTACTCCCACATATCAAGCAAAAAGGTTAAGTCTTACCGATTTTGTGTATTACATGTTTTTGCTTCCATGACAGGTACTGTGAGTGGGCTGCCAAGTACAAAGAAGAAAATACTTCCTGAAAACTTTTAAGTGGTCATTTCACAGTATTTCAACTCTTCTGAGAACGTCAACCCTTTTTTCAGGTATGAGAAGACAATGTAAGTAGGTGAACATATACTGAAACATGTTTAAAGTTATATTTTGTGCTGTTGACTAGGTTATGCCACTGTGGTCCTCAAGTTAGTGTGAGTATATCCTTTGACTTCTAATACTTGGGGGTTTTTTTCTGTATTCTGGAATGACTTCTAGAATCAAGAAAAAGACAGCGCTCTTTATTTTTTGCTAAGCTAGTGCATAGGCTTCACAACTCCTCTTGCACTACACAGCAGTAAGGCAAAGGGCTTCCATGGGGCTAAAACTTAGGGAGATAATATTATTCTTACGGGAGAAGGGTGGGCAATACCCTTCCCCTTATTCATACTTATAGCCTTTGTAGACATGAGTCAGTTGTGTAGATATTTCCAGTCATTGTTAGCAGCGTTTGGCGCTGGCTGAGATTAATACTGTAGGGACCCTGAGTTTGTGTAGATGGGTGACTTCCTGCTACTGGTGTTCCAAGGACTGTTGCTCACACATATCTTTGATCAGATGACATGTTTCTTAAAGTTCCTGTGACATTTTATGTACTAATTTTCCCAACATTTCTGTCTCTGGTTACAGCAAACCACTGTTAGCAATAAAGAATTTCCCGTAGTGGGGAATTTTCCAGTAATGGGAAGTGTCCTAAAGAAGTAGGTGGAGTTATACCAACATTTAAGTTCTGTCACAAGAAGTTTTTGGGCAAATAGTTCTGGTTTTCCTGCCTTCTTCATTTGATTGTGAGGTAAACATACAGCAGCAGTACTGAAAAACATTTTTTCCAGTGAATATCTTTTTGTTTTTATAGAACTGTGTTTGCCATAGATGTCAGAAGCTGGCAGAAGAGAAGGGACGTTGAGGTAGGTTCTGTATGAAAAATGATGAGAAGATTGCAGCTTTGGAAAAGGTCTTTGATTGGCATCTAGGTCTTGACCTGCTTTAACCAATCCAGCCAGGAAATCTTTCTGCTCAGGCTGAAATGGAAGGGTCTGTAATGGTTATTGCAAATGGTTTCTTCACACTCATCTGGATTTGACCTGGACCTACTATTTTTCTCTCTAAAAGTGAAAAATTGAGTACAGCAGCAGACTTTCTCAGTCTTGAGGAATTTTGTAAGTAACTGCCATGCTTCTTTTGTGTGTAGTAAGGCTTGGTTTCCTCTACAGTGGAAGAAAGCATGCAAATTAAAGTTCAGCAATTGCAGGATACAAACATGGGTCTCTGTCCTGGGTTCAGAACTGTAAAAGATTACTTGTTGTCATGTGTCTTCCAGGAGTTAATCAGAAGCTCTCTTGGAGTTCATACTGACATTCAGATTTCCTGACAAAAAAGGGGCAGGGGTTGCATGTGTGCATGTGGGCACCTTCTTGTGATTGTAGCGCATATGCTATTTGTTCTGAGCAGTCTCTCAGCTACAGCCTCTGCAAAAAAATTAGTATTTTGGGGCTGAGCATGCTACAACTCTGGTCCTTGTGTCATGGGGAGCACAGGGAGGTACACACCTACACCCATTAGTCTTAGTGGCTTGCTCTTCTGGAGGCTTGGTTGGGGCTTGGTTGGTGCTCTGGACTGCTTGTTACTCAGACTGGAATCATGATGGAGGCACTCTCATGAGTACCTATCTCCAGCAACTCTCAGGTGTTCACAGGATTAGGCAGCAGCTTGCTGGTACTTTTAAGAACATCTCTTGTGGCTAAGGAATGATTTGGGCACCTAACCACATTAAGAAGCCTGTGATTTACTTATCAATGAAACAGATCTTTCACCCTGAGGATCTTATTTGCATTTTTCTGTCCCTGTTAGCAGAACATCCTTTTGTAATTTGCTCATGCCTGCATAAAAATGTATTAGATTGACTCTCTTTCTTAGCTCCCTGTGTTGCCTTCTGCAAAACTGCTATTGGGATCAGGCAGCAGCAATCTGAGGATAAAAGTAGCTTGAATACAATTCTTATGAGGAGTCCAATTCCCTTAAGCCACAACAGTATAAAGGTAAACGTCTCTTATGGTTCAGGACCATTTTGTCACTTTATTATTGTCTTGAAGTTGACAACCAGAGAAAGACAAAATGTTTTACAAAAAATGGTAAGAGTCACAGTCCAGGTGGAATTTCATCAGTTAGGAAGCATGACGGTTACTACAGTTGCCTAATTTCGTATGCAATGCAGAAACTATGACTAGAAAACAGTTGAAGGCAATGTTTCCTTATTGCTGTGGCTGTGTGGGTACCCAAAATGAGGACTTCATGTAGATAAAGTTCTACAGGTGCCTGCCACGGAAGACTTCCATTACAGTGAGTTTGAATTTTTCTTGATAGCAATTCGAAAAATGATGGCAGTGTTTGATACTAGTATTGCTCTGACTTTGAATACACACTTAGCAAGTGCAATGGGCATGTGAAGGTTAACTGTATGAATTGACATTAGTCAGTGGTTTACAATGTTAGAGTGTTGTGTAGGAGTATAAAATAATGTGTCAATAAAGAGGGGGAAAACTTCTGACAGAAAATTGAAACGTGTTCAGGGGTAAAGCAGCAGGAGTTCAAGAAAAGAGGTTCTGTTTCTAAGCTGGCTGTAAAACTAGACTGTTTTACAAAGGCGTTATTGTGTAAATACTCATTAAGTGATTCATTACCACATGAATTCTGTTCACAACACATGAATTCAGGAGCCCTGTGATAAGTACTGTGGGACCAGGAGTTATGAAACATATTGATAAGATGTTAAAGTGAGGCAAACAGCTGGGGAAGACTTAAGTTCTATTTCTTTCACTGAATGCGTACAGAAAAATCCTCTATTGTCCTCCTAGCAATACCTCCTACTAGGGGAATAATTGGGTATTTGCAAGTACTTATTTACTAACTGACAGATAGTGATAAAGCATGTATTTTGCCACCAAGGACAAATGTTTAAAGCACATAAAATTAGTGGTTTTTCCTGCATGTACCCGTGCAGGAAGCTTTCTGCCTGATCATCTGCTGTAGTTAAAGGTGCAATTTTGTCATGTTTTCAGCTGGAATTCAGTGCCTTCTGTCCAGTTCCTTGTATGGAATGACTAAAAAGTGTATTTTGCAGTGCAAGTTAGAAAATTAGCAGATATTTATATTTGTCTATTATTTTATCATTTTAGGTTCTATCTACATCATGGAAAAGCTTTTGCTTTTGTATATATTGTTATTCTACTGGCATTTCCTAAATGGTAAGAAGTTGAGTCATAAGAAGCAGTAGAACTCTTTAGGTATGTTTCCTTTCCATATATAAGCACAGAAATGTTAATTCTTCAGTTTTCCTTCAGGTACTAAATTTCTTTTTCCCCCTTAATGTTTTAAATAAAAATGTCTTAGCATGCTTTTACATTAAACTAGGTATGTGTGCTTAACACATGTGCTTTGATACAGGGCCAGGTTGAAATCCCGATTGGTGCTTCAGCATAGGCACTATTTCTGACAAGGTATCATTTACACTACATGAAGGTTTTATTGGCACTGTCAAACCCAGGAGTTGTTGCGTGTGCTTCAACATCCTGTGTAAAAGCAATTGACATTTATATGATCAGAACATTCCCATCTAAGGCACTAACAATTGCCTGTTACAGTGCCCTGAAAACAGCTCAGGGGCTGCGCAGACACATTCACGTATTTTTAATACAACATCCCAGTGTGTGTGTGTGCAAAGCTGGTGTCTGCAGGTAAAGATAGCTATTTTGTCCTAATCTTGGGCAAGTGCATGCAAAAATGTTTAACTTTTCTGAACAGGGCAGATACTTTTGGCCCTTAAAACATCCTATGTATATAGAAAGACATGACTTAGAAGATTAGGTCTGTAACTGGAAAAATGTGTTTTCTTCTGAATTTTGTTTTTCAGCTTTATTCACAGTTGAAGCTCCCCAGTCACTCTACATTGTGGAACATGGGAACAATGTGACCATGGAATGTACATTTCCAGTGAATGGGAAATTAAAGTTTAGAGATTTAAGTGTCAGCTGGGAAAAGAAAGATGAGTTAAAGAAGCAGGTTTATGTACTTCTCAAAGGAGAGGAAGACTTCAGAAATCAGCACAGTGACTTTAAGGGAAGAATAAAATTGTTGAAAGAGAATCTGAAACTGGGACAGTCTCTCCTTCAGATCACTGATGTGAAGCTCAGAGATGCAGGGTTTTACCAGTGCATTATTGGCTATGGGGGAGCCGACTACAAGACAATCAATTTGAAAGTTAAGGGTGAGTACACTACTGCAGGAGGTTCAATGCTACTGATACTGTTTAAAGATTTCAGAGGAGTCCCTGAAGTAAGACAAACCTGGGTTAGTATTTAAAGAAAGTTCTCCAGAGACAGGAGCCACCTTGTAGCCCTTGTGCAGCTGTATAACTTTGTAGTTTCACCTGGGCTGAATCCATATTCTGTATAGCTTGTGTTTCTGTCTGGGTTGAATCCGTGTTCTGTTCATAATGACATATAAGGAAAGGTCTAGCAAAACCATTTAGACAGGATAAAGACCAGAAAGCTGATACAATTTTCTAAACAGCATTAAAATTGTAATATATCCTGTACCTCCAGTTACTATGGAGACACATAATAGTGGTACTTACTTTTCCTGTTGAGTATTATTTACAAAATCCAAGTTGATGTACAGAAACAAGTAATCATTTTCTTCCACTTGTACAGCTCCCTATAGGACTATAACCCAAGGAGTGGAGAGCACAGGACACAACGAATGGAAGCTGACATGTCAGTCAGAAGGACACCCACAAGCTGAAGTGATATGGCAAAACAGAGAATATGAAGATTTGACAGATAAGGCAAACACGAGTTATGAAACTGGAAGTGATCAGCTGTATCGTGTGACGAGCACCCTTACCATCAAAAGTAGAATTGATGAGATTTTTTACTGTATATTCTGGAATAAAGAGCTGCAAGAAAATACATCTGCCATTTTACACATAACAGGTAACATTTCTAGATTTCATTTGGGGTAATACACTTCATGTCATTTTGTCCCAGTTAAATCAGACATGGTTTCTTTTTCTGTCCTATCTAATTTTCAAAAGGCTAAAAAGAAATAGCTATGTTATTAAGTTTTGCTACTAGTGTACACTTACACTATAATAACATGTTCATCATGCATGTGTGGAAAGAGTTCAGGGATAGGAATTCTGCGTGATCTACAGTTATGTGACAATTGAGTCTGAGTGTTAAAAAAGGTCTATTATTTGAAAAGAATACAGCTTAGAGCCTTGAAACCCTCCCATATAAATTGAACACAACTTCCAAGAATGTTCTGTTTTGCTGATAACTGTCAAATGAATTTGAACAACAGGGTCTTTTCCTGCCACCACAGCCTTTGTTTTGAACATATTTACATTTCACAAGTTTTACGCAGACCTTTTTTTTTATTCCCTCATAAAGTCTGGATTGAAGGAAGATGCATGAATGGAGATGACCGATACAATTTCTCATTAGACTTTTTAACTGGGCACCACCCCTACTGCTCTTGCTTTTGGTTACTCTTTCAATTTCTGCATTGTACTCTGATACGTTTGCACAAGCTTTCAACCAGACGGGAAACCTGATCCAACTGAAAAACTGTATTCCTTTTTATCTGACTGTAACTTGGTTAGTTTGTTTCCCCGGTCTTGTTCACATGCAGTTTTAAAGATGCCTGTGCTAGCACACTTTCTGGGATTGGCAAGGGGTGGAAACTAGTAGCGAGAGTGAGAAAGCCAAGTCACCCTTTCAATAGGTGGTGAGCAGGCAAGTTTAGTTTTAACAAGAAATGCCTCTGGGATTCAAGGAGACCACTTATCCTTCCATTCAGAGCTTTACAACATGAAAGAGACTCTCTGTTCTCTTTCTCTCAGCTCCTTCCTGCAGTCCTGACAGGAAACTAAGGTAGATGTAACACTTTGTACCTTGGTGACAAACAGGATTCTTGATGGGAATCAAAGGCACTATCACATGGAATGCAGGCAACAAATATTAATATTAATTAATTATTATTAATAATAAATTAATATAAATATGTTCTGGTTTTATTTTGATTGGGATGAAAAATGATGAAGTGTACCATCACATCTCACCTTAGACACAATCTAAAATGCTGTTATCATGTCTAATCTGCTCCTAGCAAAAATAATACAGTGAAAGTGAAAGGAAAAGGGAGAAGTTTATGCAAGTACGTAATATCTTCCCCACTTGTTTTTCTTGAAGATTCAGCTGATGCTGCTCTGTGGACTGAAAGCAGACGGTTTGTTGGGGCATTTCTCATTGTGACCGCTTTCTTTGGATCAGTACCTCTATTTATGCTCTGCATAAGGAAAGGTATTCAAATTATTTATTTAGTGTATCTATCTCAGCTATTATCAGTCTGTTCTGTGAATTCATCCTTGCAGAAGTGGGATAGGATAATAAAAGTCTTCCTTAGATCTTCATCCTGAAACCACTAGACTTTTTTCTTACCATATTTTCTGTTTCTTTATCTTACTTTATTAAATACTAGCAAATTAACAGAGTGGAACAGGTTGTCAGCTCCTCACAAACAACTTACCCTTGCATCTCTATTAATTTTTGTTATGGGTAATGATGCAGAGTAATAAGGTTAGTGTCTGATCTATTCAAACATCCAGCACATACTGGAAATGGAAGTTTCATACAATCATAGAATGGTTTGGATTTGAAGGAACATTAAGGATCATCCAGTTCCAACCCTCCTGCCATGGGCAGGGACACCTTTCACTAAACTACGTTGCTCTAAGCCCCGTCCAACCTGGCTTTGAACACTGACAGGAACAGGGCATCCACAGGTTCTCTGGGCAACCTGTGCCAGTGTCTCACTGCCCTCATAGTGAAGAATGTTTTCCTAATGTCTAATCTAAATCTCCCCTCTGCAACATGCCCTCTCCAGATTTCTCCTAGGCCCCCTTTAAGCACTGGAAGCTGCTCTAAGGTCTCCTCAGAGCCTTTTCTTCTCCAGGCTGAACAAGCCCAACTCTCTCAGCCTGTCTCCATAGCAGAGGTGCTCCAGCCCTCTAATCATCTTCATGGCCTCCTCTGGCCTCACTTGAGCAAGTCCACACCTCTCTTGTGTCAGGAACCCCAGAACTGCATGCAGTGCTGCAGGTGGGGCTTCACTAGAGCCGGGGGGTGTGTGTGGAATCATCCCCTTTGACCTGCTGGTCACACTTCTTTTGATGGAGCAGACAGGGCACTGGAGTGTTTTTTGGGGGGGGGGTGGTGGTGTTTTGTTTAGTTTTGTTTGTTTGTTTGTTTTTCCTGCATTCTCTGAAAAATTTCACTGATTTGTGAGTGCACTTTTTTTAAAGTGATCTATTCGTTATAAATTCTATGTGTATCTTAATTTTCATTAAAATGCCATAAAAAAGGTGGACTACTTCTGAAGCAGCATGTTCAAGGTTTTGAGTCTGAAAAATTTTTTTTCACTACAGGGAATATTCCCACTGTGGTTTCATACCACTTGATTAATTTCCTTGTTAAGCATCGAGCTTTTTCAGTTCTGACTTGAAATGGACAGTTTCAGTATCACAGTGTGCTGAAGAGCTAAAGCATTAGTGGTAATTCATTTTCACTTGCTAACTAACCAAAGAAAAAACCTAAAGAAATAATTTTTAGGGTATCTGAGCATGAAAGGAATATGATTTGCCTTCAAATTAAAGAAAAAGGTTTTGAAACTTGTTACTTAACTTGAAATAAATACTGATAAATATTTTTTTTGTTTGGCTTGGTTGTTTTTTGTTTGTTTGTTTGGGTTTTTTTGTTGATGTGTTTAAGGATTTTATATTTGGGTGTATTTTTCACTCTTCATTTTAACAGATATGAGAAAGACATGCATATCTCAGATTATCCATAGGATTCATTTGAAGATGTCAAAATGAAAGTGGTTTTGCTGAAGGTTCTGGTTTTGGCCAGAACTTTTCCTCTGTATAATGCATTCCTGGATTTTTATTTTTTTTTTAGATGATGCATAACTGCTACTTTTTGCCTGAGCAGCTTTTTGAATTTTTGTTTGTCAAGTCATCTGCAGAGAAAAAGTACAAGAGGCATTGAAGTTGGTACAGTAACTTAGTATTATAATATCTAACTGGCATGACTCTGTAAATTATTACCAGAAATGCTCCAAAAACCTGAACAAGATAGTTGACTAAATGCTCTTCTTGAAATTCATGAATTTTACAGGAGATGTAAAAGTGCATAGCAGGCATAAAACTAAGCTGTAACTGGTGTGAAAGTAGTTGTTCTGTCTTTTCAAGTGATATCTCAAAAGCTTCCACACTACGAGAGGTACACTTTCCGAGGTGGCATAGCACAACTGTTGATTTTCCTATCTGCCATCTCTCTGTTTGACAGTGAAAGTCAGAAACAGCCCTAATTTCTGGCTGGAAACTACACAAAACCATCTATAAGAAAACTCTACACTGAGTGTGTTCATGTTCAGTTTCCATAAAATAAATATAAGATAGAACTAAATATAGGTATTCAGTATTTTGGTCACAAACTCATCTCCCGTATTGGTGCTGTGGAAATGTGTCCTGGGAGAAGTGCTTGTAAGCTTAACAGGCTTGCAGGTGGTATTAACAGGCTGCAGAAGGCCAGTAGATGACCCTGTATGTATAAGAATATACTTGTTTTAAGATCATGGTAGGAATAGGAGCAGAACATGAAAGTGAAAAAGAAAGGACAGCAAAATCCTTGACTTCTCAGAAGATTCCCACTGGGGATTTCAGCGAGGGTCAGAAGTTTCCTGTGTTGCTTAAGTAATATTTATTGTTGGTGTGTATATATATGTGATCATGTATATGTATGCCATGATGAATATGATTATGTTATATATCTGGGCGTGTCAAATGACAAGTTGATTCAGAAGCTAAAGTAGTAGCAACAGGCTTTTGTTTTAAAACCCAAGCTATCCTATATGACTGGAGAAGTGATTCTTCAGGAACAGAACCTCCCTGAAATAAGGGCTTTTTCCTCCCTCAAAAAGCACTGAGAAGGTGATCCCATTCTTGTTCCCTTTTGCCCAGTCTGTTCAAATTCTGGGTGAATACATACCATGGAAAACCATTTGAACAAATATTTTCCAGCGATGTTAGTGTATCAATGGAGTTCTGACTTAGGAACAATGAAAGGAAATTGGAAAGGAAACTGAAAACCTGGGGGAACTGGAGAATATATGTTAGTCTTTGAAAATCTTGAGTGTTTTGAGAACCAGTGATTACGCTAAGATAAGTGTGCCCTTCCCACCAGTGTGGTTAAATCCCCATTAGATCAAAAATAAGTATTTTGTTTTCGTTTTGATAATTCTTATTTTCTTTCAGCTAGAGTAAATAAGGACCACAGAACACCTGTGGCTAAGTCAGCAACAGCAGGTATGTTCATATGGCATAAGTTCAGCTCACTGTGATTTTTGTGGAAATAATTGCTTGAGAATTGATTGTGTAAATGGTGTCAAGCAAACACAATTTGCATTCAACTTTTACTTCGCTTTCTACTTTTAATTTGTAACTATAAACTCAACTATAAATTACAGTTGAAGAATGGCTTTTC
Source organism: Nestor notabilis (assembly GCF_000696875.1). Taxonomy (NCBI): domain Eukaryota; kingdom Metazoa; phylum Chordata; class Aves; order Psittaciformes; family Psittacidae; genus Nestor; species Nestor notabilis. The sequence continues at coordinate 34,039 of NW_009921281.1, read as the reverse complement.
ATTACTATGTTAACCTCTTGAAAGGAAAATGTGAAATAAAAGCATACTTGTTCCAGGAGTAGATGCAGTCCTGGTATGCATAAGAAAAGGACAGAGTAGTGTGCTGTGTTTTGGATGTGCCTGTGATAGGATGGGACATGCTACCTAGAATGTGTACTGCAGGACGGCAGCACATCCTGGTGTGCAGACTCTATGCTGCAATTTGAGTCACAGTGGCATCATCTTATGTTTTCACACGATGTATTATAGTATGCATTTGGGGGTCTTTGTCACAACACTGAGGACAGAGGGTTTGGTTGTGTTCAAACACAGGAAGAAGCTTTAGCTTCCTTAACAGTTCACTTTTCCTCATGTTGGATACTGATGGATTTGCTAAAAGCAAAGCTCAGTGAATGGTCGCTACTGCCAGGACAGTAAGAAATGGAGGAAGGGGTGCAGAGAGTTAATATTTACAGGTGGAGAGAAAAAACTAAAATCATTTAGGCTCCTCTAATGTTGACTCTTGGCTGGTTGGTTGTTTGGGGTTATTTTGTTGGGGTTTTTTTGGGGGGTGTTGTTTGTTTGGTTGGTTGTTTTTGGGGGGTTATTTGTTTGCTTTGTTTGTTTGTTTTACATTTGTTTTATGGTTTTATTGGGAGACCACTTCAATTCAAACTGCTGTGTGAAAGTTAGCTCATACTGGCAGTTGGGGGTTTTCCTAAGAAAACCTCTCTTGACAATACTTGCCCAAAATGGACACAACATCTAGTGTTAGTCTCTTCTCCTGATCTGTATTTAAGTCATATAGTTACTGGATGGCCTGAGATAGCAGCTTTTAACTAAAATTTATTACCACATGAAAACTTTAAGCTATCTGACTGTTATCTGTATGTATGTCTCTTGTTTAAAGAGCTGTCAAAAGAGGAGGATACACATGACTACAGAGATGCTTCTTTTGAAGAAAAAGAGTTGAAATGTAAGTATAAATAATAAAAGGGAAAATAGTAGTAAATTGCACACAGCATAAATCATCCATGGTCATCAGAGCCTTGACTCATGGCTGGTTTGTTTAATAGCTTGTTTCAACAAATAGAGCCTTCAAGAGAAGTACAGCTTCTCATTCCCTGTCTTACAAAATCGCTATCATAACTCATTGTATATTGGGACTTACATGAAATAACTAATTTTAAAAAGAAAAGCCATGTGAAGGAAAATGTGATGTGGAGATACATAACAATCCAAATGAGTCTTTTCTCTAGCTCACGTTTTTGCTACAGGAACACTTGTGCCAGCACAACTGAAGCAGTGATGATGGCAATAGGGAGAGCGAACTTAACCCATCATGGCCACTTAAGCAAGTTTCAGCCATGAGATTCGGTCTCAGCAGAGCATGAGTGAGAAAAATGACCTAACCTGTCAGAGATTTCAGAAATGTCTGAAACATACTGTGGTATGGAACATGAGGATGAAGTTATTAAAGTTTTTCTTTCATGTTCTTGCTGACTTCTAAAGCACTTAGATTAATTACATCCTGAATCCTTTCCTGCTACACTTTACTGTAGTAAACATACACAAATGTAAGCCCGCTGGTCCTGCAGCTATAGATCTCCAAGTCAAAGACTTAGGGCCCAGGGATATGCTGCTAGGGATACCAACAGACAGACAGACCACTGAATTTATCTGGAAAACTTGAAAAGATTTTAAACAACAGGGGACCTGAGCCACAGCAATTTCACTCTATTTCCTAGAGAGCGCTTTCCACCAGTGTGTTAGAACTAGCCCTTTATTTACTCTCATGATCATATTCTTTTTCTATTTGACCTTTTAATTAATTTAATTTTAGATCTTTAATTTTGACAATGAAGGAAAAATTTTTAGTACCTCCAAACTCTAGGAAAGAGTCCCAATGCCATGAAATGTTCTGTGATTTCACCAGTTTGTAATTTGCTGTTTTTCATATAATTCTTCCTTTACAGATATGCAAATTGAGAAGACCTAAAGAAAGTAGGGGAAGATCTTTTCCTCTGTGGTGAAAATTTGACAGCTCAGATGTCCTGTGTTCTGTCTATTAAGGGGGATATTCATTTTTTGGTTTTATTCTGTAATGGCAATCTTTTTTGTTGTTGTAACTCAGAAAAAACTGCAATTATTGTCATGTAAAAAGTCCTTGGAGTTTCTGCTTTCTCAAATTTATGCACTTTTAGTTAAAAATATCTCTAAGGTAAAGCACTTTATGTCTATGACCATAATGAATTTAATATTTAGTTCTTGAATAGGTCTTCTTCTGGTCTTTTTTGGTATGTTTGGTTTGGTTTGGTTCTCTCCTTCCTTCCCCCCTGCTTCCCAACATGCTTTTTGAGGCCACAGTCTGGGTGTTCCTGAAGGTGATGGCCAATTTTTATTTATTCCTGGAGTGCAAGAATGGCTTCGGAAATTTAAGGGCCATTTGTAGAAAAAGCATTGACTTTCAGCAATACACAAATGTAATTTCGTATCATCACATAAATAATTCCCCTTCCGGACAACCTCTTCATTTTCTGCTTCCTCTTTGAATCTGCAACAGCTATTTGCATATTAAAGTAAAAGTGAAAAGTATGCTTCTTTTAATTATTATCAGCCTTTGCAAGGCAGTGCTACTAGTGCATGCTTAGTTTCATGGAACAAAAGCTGATGTCTTCACCAAACTCCACTGGACAGCAGGAACTGTTACATTTATATTTTCCCAGTAGGAGAAAAGGTGAGTTTCTATTGACTGTGTGGTATATCAGATAAGTAAGGTCATGAAATAAAGTAATATAAATATTTTTTTAAATTCCGTGTCTGAGCCTTCCCATCCAAAATGCCAGTGCTTGGATTCCTGAAAGGTTGATAGGAAGCTTGAAATTTTGCTACTTCATTAGACAAGCAGGATGTGTGGTGGATAACATGATGTAAAAAGCTCTACTTTATATTTCTCTGACATGCAAACCAGAATTTGTCTAATTTAATTTTAGTAATTTTACAAATTAGGCTTTTAGAATAAGCTAAATCTCTGGGCTTCATTTTTATGAATATAGGGAGACAGGCTCACATGCTCTTCCTCCATGTGCGATTTACACAATTACTCACGTGCATCATTGCACATGTGTGCTATGAGTTGTTTTGCACAGTTGCTTTCCACTTATGACAGAGGGGGAATACACACCTAACTGAAAATATAACATAGCTAGGTAATGAGAACTAGGTAAAAGAAAATCCTTTCTATCCTAACATAAAAAGTTTAGTTAAACACCATACTTATAATAAGATTTTTTCTGTCAGTTAACCATTTTTATATGCTACTTAAGAGTTTCTGGATATCTGGAAAATGAAATCCAGCAGGAAGTTAGAACAGACTGCTTCAGCAAGATGCGTTTTGCTTCTTAATGGCCAAGCACTGTTAGATGCCAGAAAGTGCTCAGAAAAGTCTGGTTCATGTGCACAGACTAAATTGGCTTACTGGTATTTGAGTTCAGGACTCATTTATTTGAAAATTGCAGTTACGAACCAGTTCGGTGGACTGTTTTGTAATGTGGCACTTAATTTTGTAGAAGATGAATGCTACTACTAAATAAAATTACATTAAAAAATAATAATAAGAAATACAGAATCTTTGCTATTCATCTGCAGGGCTTTTCATAGAGAAGCATGCAGAATGCTTTTCCCTTTTGGCTGGAAGAGTAACTTCAGTGTTCTTGATTGACATGTACCAGCGGTGCATTATCCAAGCATGGGCTAACCAGCAAAATGGCAGAGATGTTAACAGTGGAATACCTGCTTTTGTGGATGTTAACAGTGGGACTTCTGGTTTTGCAGCACCTTCTCCCCAGTTCTCCGTTTCCTTCTCCATATTTCTCTGGTCCTGCCGTCTAGGGTATTGTCCCAGACAGGTACCTGTCAGGATTCATGAGATGCCCAAAGCAGGTCACTGGCTGTTGGGTGGTTGCATTGAGCTTTCTGCATCCACGTCATATGGAGCATATGAAGAAAACGTACTGTAGCCAGAGTTGGCTCAGAATGATTAGAAGATGGTGATGGTGACTGTGAAGTAGCTTTGGGGTACTTTTTCTTTCAGGTGGTAAGTGATCAAGGAACTCTTTAATTTTCCTTCCAGAAGTCTCAATACATACAGGGAAACTAGACACCTAGGTGCAGGGGAGGTAGAGAGTCCTCAACAAACAAATAAGAAAGTCGTGGATGGGGTTAGGCAAAAAAAGGGCTAATCAGAAGAGAAGAACATAACAATCAACAAAACAAGGCTTCCCTCAGGACTTTATGCAGGTGGAGAATCTCCCTTGGTAGGACACTAGTATTCTGCAAAGGCATTTGCTGGGAGTCACCATGACTCCATCTGGGACATCCATCTTTTACAATGTCTCTGGTAGTGGGTTATCTCCTGCCTTTCCCACTTCAAAATACCTATGGGATCTGCATGACTTGCACATAATTCACATTTTTCTGCCTTTTTCTTTATTTTACCATTAACAAATCCTTTAAAAAATGTTATTTATTGCAAGGGTTTGTATGGATACTTTTCCCTGAATAGGCTATTTGTCTTCGCGTGGAAGGCCAGAAAGCAGACAAGGTCTTTGAGAGTTAGTGGCAGGTAGAGGGTGAAGATGGAGTTAAGAGAAACATAGGCATAAGCATCAGTCAGGAAGAAGAACCCCAGGAAGATTCAGTTTCCACATTCTCATATGCTTACAAAAAGAGCACTGATCATAGAATCATTGATTCCTGCCATGTTTTCCTCTTTGCTTTTACTGAAAGTGTTAGGGTATCAGGCAAACTTGATTTTAATTGTGAATCATATACAAGCTCAACTCTGGCCATATGGGCTTTTTTCTCTCCTTTGAGTGTTCAGTCACCCAAATCATTGACTTCTGTCAGCTGAATTCAAAGAATAAATATTTTACAGAATGCTTTGAATAAACTTGTTTGGATGCACGTTCTCAGCAATGCAGAGCCCTGAACTCTGAGTACATTCAGCATGAACACCAAAATGAAACTGGAACCACTCAAAAATTTCTGAGTAACTTGGTGATTTCCTCTTAAGACAGTTGTTTTGTGACATAAAGCCTGAAAAGGTCAGCGTACAAGCTGTGCTATCAGTTTATGATTTAAACTGATCATGAGTTGCATACTTTCTACTGTCAAGAAAATAGGATAGAGCTACTTTGTAAAACTTTGAAATCTTAACTGCTATATGAACCTGATTCATCCGATGACTACATAAAGATCTGATGTGAGTATAATGCTGCTAAAATGCAATTCAAGATTTACTGTATTTCTGACTGACGGATTGCAGATTTTTTTCCTATATTCTTAAGATTTGCCTGAATTAAGTTTATTTTTAAGTGATTTGTAAGGAATGGACTCTGATTATGAACCAGAAATTGGATAAGTCCCAAATCCTGAAACACAGGTCTGTATAACTTCACAAATAAACAAAGAATAAAGAGTTTTAGAAACTGAAACTATCTTTCAACTAGATCTGTCACAGGCAAAGATAGAGAGGAATGGTGGTAGAAAGCCTATGCATTGCATCCCAAGCTTATGCGTTGGGATGTTACTGTTCATACATTTTTCATTCCGAATTTCAGAGAAGAGTTGTGTAGAGAAAGAAATCTGTATATATTTGTATCTCTATGTTCCTGCTTATCTACCTGCAGATGGTAGGTTGTTTTGATTGCACAGCAGGTTGGGGGACTTTCACCTTCTGCATTCCCAGGAGGAGCACAGGCTAGGAAGAGGAGAGTTTCTTGTGCTTCTCTGAAAAATCTTTCTTTCTGTAAAAGCTGGAGATACGAAAGAAAATATGCAGTGTATCGAGCCAACGTCTTAGCTTGCTTTGTTCAATGCTGTTGCTAAGGGCTGAAAGGCATGTGTTCTGTAGAATACACGGTTGCATTTTAAATGTAATAATATTTTCTATAACAGAATTCAACCCAATCTTACCCTAACATCTATGGAAAAAAATATTCAAATTATTATAAAATTATTGGATTTGACGGTGAACAAGAACAAACAAAAAGGGAGTGAAAAAGATACAACAGGTGACAAACAATGCAGGGAAGTGGAAAGTCACAGCAGGGGTGAGCAAAGAAGTGATAAATGATGTTTCTTCACCTTAAGGCCGAAGTGAGACAGAGAGCAAGCTGAAGTGGTGCAAATAGCCTGTCACAGGTGATGTGAACATCAGTTATAAAGCCATGGACTTAGCAGCAGATGGACTGCATAGTGAGGTGGACAACAAGCGACTGCAGTAAGGATGCACCAGCAGAAAAGGAACAGCAGGTGAGAGGGTGCGTGAGTGAGGTGGTTGGGGAGGAATGAGGGCAGAAGACTACATCCACAGAACATACTGAGAGAGGCCTGAGGAACAGACTTCAAACAAATGTTAATACACATGCATAGCTAATATGCGTGAAGCCATCCAGCCAGTTCTTTATCCACTGAGTGGTCCATCCATCAAATTGGTGTATCTCCAGTTTAGACACAAGGATGTTGTGTGGGACAGTGTCGAATGCTTTGCACAAGTCCAGGTGGATGACGTCAACTGCTCTGCTGCTGTCCATCAGTCCTGTAGCCCCATCATAAAAGGCCACCAAATTGGTCAGGCAGGATTTCCCCTCAGTGAAGCCATGTTGGCTGTCACCAGCCACCTCACTGTATTTCATGTGCCTCAGCATTCTTTCCAGAAGAATCTGCTCCAAGATTTTGCTGGGCACAGAGGTGAGACTGACTGGTCTGTAGTTCCCCGAGTCTTCCACCTTCCTCTTCTTGAAAACGGGGGTTATATTTCGCTTTTCCAGTCGTTGAGAACTTCACCTGACTGCCATGATTTCTCAAATATGATGGACAGTGGCCGACCAGCATTTGCCAGCTCCTGATCGTTCAGAACCTGATCGTTCAGGTTCTTAAGGTGGTCTCGAACCTGATCTTCTCCTACAGTGGGCCTAAGGTCTTCATTCTCACAGTCTATGCATTGGCCTTCCAAGGCTTGGGTGGTGTGTTCTGAGCATTTGGTAGTGAAGACAGAGGCAAAGAAGTCATTAAGAACCTCAGCCTTCTCCAAACCCAGGGTAGCCAGTTCTCCCATTTCCTTCTAGACAGACTAGATATTATCCCTGTTCTGTCTTTTGTTAGTGACATACCTATAGAAGCCCTTCCTGTTATCTTTCACATCCCTGTCCAGACTCAGTTCTAACTGGGCCTTAGCTTTCCTGGCCTGGTCTCTGGCTTTTCAGACAACGTTCCTGCATTCTCCCCAGGCCGCTTGTCCTCGCTTCCACCTTCTATAAGCTTCCTTTTTGCCTCTAAGTTTCCTCAGCAGCTCCTTATCCATCCATGGAGGCCTCCTGGCTTTCTTGCCCCATTTCCTTTTTGGGATGCAACACTCCTGAGCATGTAGCAGGTGACCCTTGAATATCAACCCTAACCATATCAACCTTGGCCCCACCTGCCCTCTAGGACTATATCCCGTGGAACCTTACTGAGTAGGTTCCTGAAGAGGCCAAAGTCTGCTCTCTTCAAGTCCAGGGCAGTGAGCTTGCTGCATGCTCTTCTCACTGTCCTGAGGATCTCAAACTCAACCATCTCATGGTCGCTACAGACAAGGCTGCCCTAGAGCGCCACATTCCCAACCAGCCCCTCCCTGTTGGTGAGCACGAGGTCAAGCATGGCACCTCTCCTTGTTGGCTCCTCTATTACTTGCAAGTGGAAGTTGTCTTCCACACAATTGAGGAACCTCCTGGATTGCTTGTGCCAGGCTGTCCTGTCCCTCCAACAGATATCAGGATGGTTGAAGTCCCCCATGAGGACAAGAGCCTGTGAACGTGAGGCTGCTCCTACCTGTCTGTAGAGCGCTTCATCAACAGATTCCTCCTGGTCAGGCGGTCTGTAACAGATCCCCACAATAATGTCCCCCATCGCTGTTCTCCCTTTGACCCTGATCCACAAGCTCTCTGTTGACTCCTCACCTATCCCCAGACAGAGTTCCATACTCTCCAGCCTATCACTGACATAAATAGCAACTCCCCCTCCCCGTCTGCCAGGCCTGTCTTTCCTAAAGAGCCAGTAACCGTCCATTCCAGCACTCCAGTCATAGGAGCCATCCCACCATGTTTCTGTGATAGCAATGATATCGTATCCCTGTAGCTGTGCACACATCTGTAATTCCTCTTGTTTGTCCCCTGTACTACGGGCGTTTGTACAGAGGCAAATAGTAATTTGTATAGAAGTAAATGCTATTGTGCTTACTGTTCTTAATCATCCAGTAACTGGAATACAAATCTGTTAAAAGATGAAACAATGTTTCCAGGAAAGGGTTATGAATGACTTGTTAAGAGTATTAGTCCCTGGAGTCTGGTTGTGTTCATTTAGTGGACAGCATAAAGAAGATTCATCAGGCACAGGATCCTTTGTTATACTTTGTTGGCAGCAGTCATAGAATGGGGTTGGAAGGAACCTTTAAAGGTTATCTAGTCCAAGTCCCCTGCAATAAGCAGGGCAATTATAGCAAGGCTACTAACCAAAGGTGGTGCCAGAGGGTTTTGTGCTAAGCACTTATACTAAGTTGCTTCTTTTATTTAAGAAAAGCACTATGATCTTTCAGACACATGGATGAAAGGAACAGAATTGAATTCACAATTCACATTTTTCAGACTCAGTTTCAATCTCCATTACCAAGGAGTAGATTGTAAAACATTCTATGATTTCCATATTCCTTTGCTTACAAAGTTTTTTGCAAACTCTTCGACAGTGACAACAATGTGGTAGTTGTCACTATCCAAAGTCAAATTGGTCCTAACACTTCTGACCAGGTTGGTCCCAACCTACCTCATCAACTCACTGTGGTTCACAACACTGGCATTTCCCAAAAATAAGATCCAGCAGCCGTAAAAATAAACACATGTGAAAGAGATCTATACAGAGCACAGCTACTTAAAAGAAGTATCCCAGTTTTTGCTCAAAAGCTCCATGGTTTAAGCGTATAGGAGAGTTTGATGTTCCCCCTTTGCCATTACTTTTGCCTCCATAGAGCATCCTGATAACACACAGCTCCACTAAGACAAGCACCTCTTCATTTCTGTCTGTAGACCTGAATGAAGTCTATACTTCATATTGAAAACTTAATAATATGCTGAAAACAGTGTTGTGGCCTGGAGCATACAGCTTGTGCCATTTGGAAAGTGAATGCCAAGTCTAAATTTTCTAAGGGAGCAAAATATATCCTTCTCAATCCTTAGCAGGGGAATTCTGGGCAACCACTTGAGATTTCATGTGAACCGGTTATTCCACTGGCCAAAAATTACTTTTCTGTTTTTTTGAAGATGAGTGTGGGTATGTGAGCTGGGCCAGGGCTGAAGTCATAGGTGTGATCAATTGAATCAAAGGGAGGAAAACTACATAGTACTGTTTTGACCTTTGAAGGAATTGTAGCAATTTATTATCATTGCCCTCTGGATTTTACTCAGCATTCACTAAGAAACCTTATCAGAATATGTTCCTTTAGGGCCGGATAAGGTCAAGTATGGGTATCAATTTAGTACTTTCAGTAAAAAATCTCTATAAAAAGAGAAAATTATATTCCTCTCTTTTTCCATTCATATTGTCATGCCTTTGTTTTCATTGTTCCCATTCAGATTTTCAGTCTTGGGCCCTACATCCTCATTGGAACTATTATAACTCATAAAAAGCTATGATGGTTTTTAAATGTCTGATCCTATGGTTTTCACTACCTCAACCCTCAAAGGTTTGCTCAGCTTCATTTTCATAATCACACAGTGCTGCGTAAAAACTTGCTTTTTTTTCCTGCAGGTTGGCCTGGGAAATTCATTTACTGACAGGATCTGAATTGCTGTTGAAATGTCATGCTTGTTCCTCATTGTCAGAGCCAAATGACTAAGTTGCATGGGTAGATAGCACCCAGGTTGCACAACAAGTCCACTAGTAAGATCCTGGAAATAAAGAAGGATGGTTCCTAATACAGATCCTTGCAGATAGATCCTTGATCATTCTGATTCAGATGCTTGCTGATCCCCACAAGCATTCCGTGACTCAGCATTCAGCATCACAAGCAAAAATGTTTCTCTGTGTGGGTTTTTCTATTTATTTATGGTATGTGTAATGCTCTTCTCACACTAAACCATCTGGTCAGGCAAGATTTACTCTTATTTGATATTTAATAATTATGACTGCTATCTGGGGGGCTTTGATTATGCTTCCCCTTCTTTTTGGTCTATCCGTTTACTCTAATATGTGTATTTTAAAAAGCCCCATACCCTACATTATGCAAGATGTACTCTGAGCTAAAAAAAGAGAGCAGATCACCTCAAATGTTCCACGAGGCTGATCCAGACGTCTAAATGTTAAAGTGAGATACTGTTCCATTCTCTGTTCAGTTCTCTCCTCTATGTACACCTGCTTCTAGGTAGGCTGTGTGGAGAAGTGAGCATGGCAGGAGATTGGGGACGGTAAATTTCTTTATAGTATGAATTGTGAAACACTGTGATGGCTCTATAATGAGTGAAATTTAATCCAGCTGTCAGGGCAGTGCTGGATTTTTGTTTCTGCATCCAGGAAATGGAGATACTGATGCTGATATTGTTTATTAGCTGCTTTCTCATACAGCTAAAATAATTGCAATTTGTCACCCATTAAGAAGCGGTAACTCAGTCCTCTGATAAAGGTAATTATATTTCATTTATGTGTAATAAGTCTGCTTACTGTAGTTTGCATATCCACCTTTATGGTGTTGTAAAGGTCATCTTTAGCTGCGACATTAAAGGTTAAGGTCTAAATTTCCATGAAAAATCCTCTGACTGCTAACTTTGCTAAAGCTTGCACCTGGTTTTTTGAGGTACTGAGAGCCCAAAGGTGGAAGAAGTCAGAGAAATGCAGCACCTGTGAAAATAGAGCCAGAATGTGTCAAGCTGAGCTGCAAGTGAATGGGGAAGTAAAATTAAAAACCCTCTTCAGTAGGCCTAGCTCTGGGGAAGTCTAAAATTGCTCCTTCTCTTCTTTACTTCCTTATGTTTATTTCTGGATCTACTTCACTAATTTTTCAGATTATATGTTAGCATGCTTTCTTTGAAGTAATTATTCCTTTTTTCTGTTATCACATATTTTTGTCAGGATTTTTTTGTGGTGGTGTTGTGTTTTTGGTTCTGGTGGGGTTTTTTTGTTTGTTTGTTTTTTGTTGGGGTTTTTTTTTTTGTTTGTTTGGGTTTTGGGTTTTGTTTTTTTTTGTTTTTTTGTTTTTTTTTTTTTAAATTTTTGGTTATGATCTGTATACAGAAGTCCAAACAATAGTCTGCTAGTTACTGGAACAGGAAGATACTCACTCTGAAACTGGCATTTCTCTTGCACTTTTTCAGGGCTGCTGGGTTACTGTCAGTAATACAAGGTTCTCTGTACATGTCAGGCACTGTCTCATGCAAAGTGAAAGAGTTAGCAGCAGTAAGTCTTCATATCCCCATATAACCCGTTCTGAAGCAAACTTTGATTTACCCATCCTGAGATTTCCAGTACCTCACACTGAGTTCCAGGTACCTGCTGATCTTGAGGTTAAAGAACTCAGATAGTAAGTAACCTCAAAAAAGTATGCAAAACAGGGTTGAAACAAAATCAGGGTTAACGATATCACGAACTAGATTAGGTGTTAGTGCAGGCAGTTAAAAAAGTCTGCTCGTGCATGTTTATGAAGATCTCCTGCATGCAAGATGCCATCTGCAATTGATTTTATTATTCGCGGGTACAGTTTCAGTGTGAAGTTGTTGTAAAAGCTCTGTCCTGTCAGACTATTTAAGACTGCCTGCAAGCTATAGATCCTGAAAGCCTCCTCAAGGATGAGTTCTGGAAATGTTTTGTCTCTCTTCCTTGACACAGGCCAGTGGTTCATATTCCATGTGTGTGCATAGGTTGTTTTAATTGGGATTTTCCTTGTTTCTAGTGGTAGTCTAGCATTTGTTCTTATTTTTGATGGTTTTCAGCTGTGATGGGCTTTGAAGGCTAGCATAGCCCTAGTCCACCTCAGCAGAAGAAGGCAGCTGTTGGAAGTTCTGATGCAATCCTACTTGTGTTTCAGATCCACCTGAGCAAACATTTCACATCCTCACAGTGATGCTTCTTAAAACACAACTCTCCATGGTTTCAGGTGAGAGAGAAACTGCCTTTTAATTCCACCAGCAGAAACAATGCAGCAAATATCACTACACCCTCAGTACATGGGCTTCAGCACCTCCAGTGACACTTGCATGAACAACCAGTGATGTCTGGAGCCTCTGCTTAGCAACATCTTACAGAAGGCTATGTGTACTAATTGAACACAGGACAGGTGTCCATCACTTTCCATTTCTTTAAAGCGTAGTGTGTTGGCAGCTGGGGTGTCCAGCCTTAGCAGGCATCACTGCGAGAGGGAGGATGACAAAGCAGCCTAAGCCAGTTGTAAAGAAGGATAAATTCAGTGTGAGGCAGAGTGAAGTAAACCCATATGTATTCTCCTGTGCAAGCCTGCAGTAGGAGCAGCTTGGCTAAAACCTAAACTTTGGCTAAAGGTCATAAGAGGAGCTTGGCATTTTTCATATTATTTTTGCCCCCATTATGGTTGTATTAAAGTGAATAAACAAGCATTGCTAAAAGGAATTGAAGCTTTCCCTGCAAGTATTTCACAAGCATATGAAATATAAGGAATGCATAAACAGCTGTATAAACTTCTTTTTTAAATGTCGCTATCAACACTTCCAAGTTTTTCTGAATTAAATCTACTAATGTATGGTACATCCAGTATAGAAAGTAGTTACAAGGTATACTGAATGATGTACCATAACTAATTCTGCTTGATCAAGCACACTAAAACGGTAAACTATTCATAACAATATGAATTTCAGATTTGGTGAATGGCTAAGAAGATTATTTTTATATACTTTCTATAATACTGTTGCATGTATCTGAGCAGATGCATGGGATCAATGATACTCACATGGTCCCAGGCTTCAGGGATCAAATGATACTCAATGGTACCAAGCTTCAGGAAGACTATAACTGCCACACAGCAATTCTTTCAAGTTACATGTGCTTATCTAATGCAGCTTTGTTCACAGGAGTTATACTGGATTTTCTCTTTGTGAAGCATAAGAAATTAGATTTACTATTTCCACAATTAACAGTTGCTTTTACTGGAATTTTAAGACATGTATAAGATACAATCATAGTTTCACAGAAGTGCTGCCTGTGTAATCACTGGTTCAGCCTTAAGTTATTTCTAAAATGTGAAAAAGATCCTTTCTCATTTTGACCTTGTCTTTCAGATTCTGTAATCAACATAGAATATAGATGATTACTACTGATGTGGTAAACATGTTAGTGTGAGTAGGAGCCAAAAATGCTTAAAATTTTTAGTCAAGCTAGAATCATACACCTGGCTACATGGCACCTTTTTTGCCCAAATTCAAAGAAAATCAGAACATATTTTAATACAACAAATGAAATTGTTTTCTTTTCCTGCTATAGCTTTATTTACAGTTGAAGTTCTTTAACAGCTATATGTTGTAAAGTATGGGAGCAACGTGACCATGGAATGCAGATTCCCTGTGAATGGCTTGTTAAACCTAGGACTTTTGTCGGGAGCAAAAAAGGCACGTCCAGTCAAAATTAAAAGAGGTGTACACACTCGGCAATGGAAAAGCATTCCCTCCATCCCAGCATCATGATTACATAGGAAGAGCAGCACTTCTGCACTGTGAACTGAAACTGAGATGAGCTATCCTTCAGATCACCAGTGTGAAGATCACAGGTGTGGGATCATACCTTTCTCTCACTGACTGCCAGGGTGTGGACTACAGGTGCATTACTTTGAAAGTTAAAGGTTAGTGGCTGAATCGAATGCAAATACATATTAATTGAGATGTCTCTACTAAAATCCTGCAAGCTTGTAGAAATTGATTAATTTGGAGGAATTTGTTGCTAATTATCTCACCAAAAGCCTGTGCTCAGCCCCCATGTAAATGAAAGCAGTTGTCTTAGTGTTGGGCTAGCTTTCATCAAACAGTGAGCTGAGCGTCTCTGGAAGCAGCCTGTGGCAGAGAGGAAGAGTAACTTCATCCCTGCCCCTTCTTCCCAGACCCTCTTCTCCCGTGCCTCCACCCCGCTTCTCATCAGACCCCCTACCCTCCTGGGCCACCCCGGCCCTTCCCAAAGTTTTCTCAGAGATGCATTAATTTACTGACAAGCCCTGCTGCAGCTACCCAAGCCCTTGGGAATTCCCCAAGTAACTGCAGTCCCAGAGCAAGGACATGTGATTTTCTGTATTCATTGAAGCAAAATGGATATTATTAATAAAGGCCTACATTTCTGAAGAGCATGATGCAGCAGTAGTGTTTCTCATTAACTGCAGTATGTCCGTGTGATATAAGGTGGCACTCATTTCCTACCCAGGCACTTAAATAACGACCTTTGTTAAATGCAAAAATGGATCCAGCCATTTTTAAGACCCACAGTGGTTCATCTGAACTGTCCTCACAGAAATTCTAAGTTCATTTTGTTCTAATATGATTAAAATATCACACTTGTTTATAAGCTATGGTAAAAAAAGCATCAAAACCAGCCTTGTACTTGAAATAGCATATTCAAAAAGTGAAAATAGAGTCCCATGAGACTTCACTTGTTTTCTCTGTATTGATAAATAATACATTCAGTGCCACCTGCTGCCCTGCATAAAGTGTAAGTTCTGTCACTGTAGGCATGAGAGGGATTGAATAATGAGTAACAAATTGTTCTACAAAACATCCTTCATCCTTTCAAGTAAGTGTATCTCAGATACAGTCACAGACAATATATGGAACTAAAGGGAAGGAGGGAAAGTGAAGTGGGAAAGTGACTATCGTTGTACAAAGTAATCTCACTCAACTTCCTAGAATCATTGTAGAATGGTTCAGGTTGGAAAGGACCTTGAAGATTCAACCCCCCTGCCATGGGCAGGGATACCTTCCACTAGACCAGGTTGCTCAAAGCCCCGTCCAACCTGGCCTTGAACACTGCCAGGGATGGGGCATCCACAGGTTCTCTGGGCAACCTGTGCCAGTGCCTCACCACCCTCATGGTGAAGAATTTCTTCATAATATCTAATCTAAATCTACCTTCTTTAAGTTTAAATCCATTCCTCCTTGTCCTGTCACTACAGGCCCTTGTAAGAAGTCCCTCTCCAGACTTTGTATAGGTCCCCTTTAGGCACTGGAAGCTGCTCTAAGGTCTCCCTGGTCTCCTCCAGGCTGAACATGTCCAACTCTCCCAGGCTATCACTTCTTCATATGCGGCCATCCTACAAGAGAATGAACACTCAAGTAATGAGAAAACCTGATGAAGACAAGTCTGTTTATATCAGAAGCCTTTCCTCTGGCAGATGTTTTCTGGCAAAATGAGAACTTCAATCTCAGTGTTTCCGCAAAATACCACTTATACGCTGACTGCAGACAGCCTCTATGATCTCACCAGCACCCTGACATTCACACCAAATATGAGTGAGAACTACAGCTGCATGTTCTAGAATAAAGAACTGAACGGAGAAACTTCATCTCACATTTCCACTTTGAGTTCGTATCACCTTGAACTCATACGAGACAGTGTTTGAATGTACATCATGTCCTATGACCCATCCCTGGAATTCAGTTCTAGAAAGCAATGTATTATTGATGCCCTGAAGAAGAAGCCAGTCAGTATTATTTACGCCTTTGAAGCCTCAGCTAGCTTGCACTCTAACAAGCTAGTCTATAATTTTTCTGTATATTTAAATTTTACTGTAGCTCCATTATTTGGCTGCCAATACAGAGGAAATGCTTTAATCTGCACAGGTGTCTTCCCTTATCTAGACTTATAGTTAATTGTTCTTCTAATGGGATACAGATAAATTGCACTAGTGTTCACTCAAATGCCATCTGAATGTGAGATTTGACTCACTTTTTGTAAAGTTTCTTACAGTAATATTGCAGAATAAAGTATTCATAAAATGAGTGTAAAACATTATGCTGATAAATCTTAAGAATCTTTTATTCAGTCAGAGCAACACTCTGCAGAATGAGAACATAAATGATGCCTGTTTTGTAAGTTACAAATTTACATTCTTGTCATGTTTCTGACAGCTTTAGTGAGTCCACAATATAGCTGACAAAAATCCCTGATCTTACTTATCATTCCCACGTGTGTGATGATAGCTGTCTTTCCCTCTGCACTAATAATATTTCAAAAGAGAAAATCATTCAAGAATAGTAAACCCCAAAAAGGTACATTTTATTTCACATAGTGGATCTTTTCACTTATTCTTTATTTTTCCTGTGAACAACCTTTTGGAAATTTTTGTAAATCTAGGCACACTTGTGTGACTTGGGTCATACTTTATTTCTAAATGCGCTCTGGTCTAAAATGACGTCTTCAGTCATTTGAGCTGGGTTTTATTTTCCTCATCTGGTTACTTCTTTAAGATAAGGTATATGGGAAGATACACTTTTTTTATCTGACCAGCTACTCTTCTGTAAAGAACACAAACAATCTTTGGCTTGAGTAAGGAGGGCTGAAGAAACATAGTTTGAATGGTGGTTTTCTTCATGGCTACAAGGACATTGTAGCTACAGCATATGACAGAGAACTTTTATTTTTGATCTCCATTAAGGCTGTGTAACTAAAATGGTATGCTGTACTGGGCTGTTACAAAGTGTTTCTTTCCTTGTTTGCAAGTGCATTAGTGGAAAAGTAATAAAGGAAAGAGGCTATTATTCTAGTCTTTTCTTACGTATGAATAGGCTTCAATAAACTCAGACAAATGTATTTATTGTCATTAAATGAAATGAAAATGAAAGTCTCTGTCTCTGCTCTTAATGACTTCAGAATTTGATTCAAAATCTGTAAAAGAAAAGAAGTGTAGAGAAGCTGGTATGAGTTAATAATAGACTTACATGTGCTCAAAGCTCATTTTGATCTAAGTTTTTTCTTTCAAATCTAGAAATGTTTAAGCTCAATTTGTACATATTTACTTTTAACAGAATGGGAAAAGAAAACTGAACACTAACGTGAAAGATGAGAACAGTAAGTCATAGGGTTTTCTATATTTATACTTACAGCTTTTTCTTTCTTATAGCTAAAATCTTTATAAATCTGTAGATGGCAAGTTAAATAATGTCACATCACAACAGAGGCTAGTTTTGAATTTAAATATGAATTTTCTTCATTTTTCTAAAAATGCAGTATCTAATGTTAGGATTTTCTTACAGGTGATGTAAAAATCTGTAAATGTTTGTTCCTTTTCACTAAGATAGAGATAGCTTGCATATATAGCTTAGTGTACACCTCTGTATACTAACTGCAGTTCTAGTAGCCTCGGCTGAGTAGGATACACACAGAAAGCTGGTTGTTTCTGTGGCAATAGTCTGTTGTACTTTTGGCTCAGTCCACAGGTTTTAACAACAAATAAAATGACACCTCATTAACCTACAATATTGTATCATCCACTGGGGCACTTCTCATCTTATGAGTATGTCACATTCCTAGACATCCAGGAATTTTTACATTGCAGAGGGAAGATAATGCCTAGACATGCATCAGATACATAAAACTGTCCTGTTCTAAAACTGAATTGAGAAAAAGAAAACACCACAGAGAACTATAATGCAATATGATAAGAAAGCTCCTAAAACACCTACTTATATAAACCAGTTTTGTTACCTAAAGTTTGATAGGTTAATGTATTGTCAAGAGAGAGGCTGAGGCCAGTGTTAGGTACACTGGTATTATGTTCAGCTGTCAGGCAGACCCTTACACAGTGTATTGAGGCCAGCCCTGAGGCTGCCTGATGTGCTTCAGGAATATGAAAGATTCTCTCCCAGTGAGCAAAACTGGAGCAAAACTGTGATGTAGCTGACTGAGCAGCCTAAAGAAAAAATACATAGCATTTTCTGGACACATAAGCAGCTTTGGGCTTTTCTAAGGACAGGATTTACTTGAGAATCCACCTGTGTTTCTCTCTGTTAAAAAAAAAAAAATACACCAAGAAGTAGCCAGCTTAAAACATAACTTCCATGGGTGAAATGAAAACTAGGGATTGGATGGAGAGTGCATGAATTCACTGATTCCCATTGCATCTCAGATTGTAGAGTTTGCTTCTTACGTGTAGCTGTCCCATCCACTGCTATCAGAAGATGCTACAGTCAAAATGGCACTTTCATAAAAACACTTTCACCTTTCAGAAATCAGCCCTTGCTGCAATCAAAGTTCCCTTCTTATTTTCAGATGACGGTGTGAAACTTCAGTGGAAATATGCCATGTGCAAACAAACAAAAGCCCAAAGCAACCAGTAATTTAAACGACAGTGCTGGTGCATGCCTGGACATAATTCCAGTGCTATATGTCTGAGCTTAGTGTAGCTTCCCATGGCTTTTTGTACTCCTGCTGGAGAATTTTTCACTTTGTAGACCCTAGCCTCCTCTGTGCACTTACTGAAATGAAGAAATTAAATGAGAGGTAACTGCTTTTTGTGGTTTTGTTTTACTTCTTCATTTTAATGATCGAAAATGAACTTAGCGCTTGTTGCATCTTTATGTTGCATAAAGAAGCAACATGTAGTAAGTCATATGACAAACACTTCAATTTCTCAGCATCATATATTTTTAAGAAACACTGGAAAGAACCTTTTTTCCATGATGAGTATGTAGTTGAACATAAAAGCCACAGATACTTTACCAGAGAGCCTTGGAAATGACCCACATGGCCCTGGTTACAGGAACAAGGATTGTTCATGTTATCATTTTAACTTACAGCTCAGGTTGTATCAGCGCTGGAGAGGTAGGACATTTGACCTCACCACTGAAATTCCAGTTCTGCAAACGTTTATTAAGATGCGCAGATTTTACTTACAAGCATTTCCGTGGATGCTATCTAACCAGATTTCAGTTTTGTTCTTCTCATTCACATGGCTGATAGTCAGTAATAGCTTTGATGCAATAGAAAACTCAGAATTTGGACCACAGATTGGACAGAGAGAGAGAATTCTGCCCTCTGAAAAGATTGCAGTAGCATATCTGTAATTACTGGCAGTGTTAAGGAGCTACTGTAACTTCAGCATGGCCCAGAAAAGCTTGCATAAAATGAAAATAGGGCTTTCACTCTTTACAATCAGGCTATTTATTTTTAAAATAATACAATTCCATTTTCTTTCTTTAAGGAGGTGATTTTAACTCTCAAACTGAGGCTTTCTACTTGTCACCTGTCAAAGCCTCAAAAGACAGTGGAAGTGTGAGTCCTTGAAAACTCTTCATCTCACATGCCATAATTTACACTTTGTATCTGGTTTTGGGGACTCCAAAGGAAAGTTACAGCACTTTAGCTTTAAGACGAACAGTGAACTCATGGGGATTTATTGGCACTGCAGCAATGGAAAGCTATGCCTCTGCAAATCTTGAAGTTACTGAGAATTATGATGTCATGAAATGTGGTTTACCATCGTGCAGAGGTTATCTGAGTGCCTCTGATACACTTTGCTTTTTGGCTTACTGTTTCTCAAGGAATTTTTGTGTCCCACCACACTCATAGTGAAGAATTTCTTCCTTATGTCTAATCTAAATCTCCCCTCTTTCAGTTTAAAGCTATTGCCCCTTGTCCTGTCACTAGAGGCCCCTGTAAAAAGTCCCTCTCCACGTTTCTAGTACACCCCCTTTAGCCACTGGAAGGCTGCTCTAAGGTCTCCCCTGAGCCTTCTCCACACAGAACAAGCTCAATTCTCTCAGCCTGTCTCCACAGCAGAGGTGCTCCAGCCCCCTGATGATCTTTATGGCCTCCTCTGAACTCGCTTGAACAGGTCCACGTCCTCCTTGTATTGGGGGCCCCAGAGCTGGATGCAGTGCTGTAGGTGGGGTTCCATGAAAGCAGAGCAGAGGGGCAGGATCACCTCCTTAGACCTGCTGTTCATGCTTTTTTTGATGCAGCCCAGCACATGGTTGGTTTCTGGGTTCAAGCACACACTGCAAGCTCATATTGAGCTCCTCATCAACCAACACCCCCAAGCCCTTCTCCTCAGGGCTGCTCTCCACACGGTCTCTGCCCAGCCTATAGTTGTGCCTGGGATTGCCCTGACCCAGGTGCAGGACCTTGCACTTGGCCTTGTTGAAATTCATGTGGTTGGTATTAGCCCACCTCTGCAGCCTGTCCAGGTCCCTCTGGATGGCATCCCTTCCCTCCAGTGTCAACCACACCACACAGCCTGCTGTCATCAGGAAACTTGCTGAGTGTGCATCAGTCCCACTGTCCATGTCGCTGACAAAGATGTTGAACAGGATCGGTCCCAACACTAACCCCTGAGGAACACCACTCGTCACTGACCTCCGCTTGCACTCTTTAAGTACAACCATCCATCCAGTTCCTCATCCACTGACTGGTCCATGCATCACATCCATACTGCTCCAGTTTAGAGACAAGGATGTTGCTTGGGACAGTATAAAATGCTTTGCACAAGTCCAGGTAGATGGTGTCAGTCACTCTTCCCTTACCCACCAGTGCCATGGCCCCATTGTAGAAGGCCACCAGATTTGTCAGGCACAATTTACCCATAATGGAGCCATGTTGGCTGTCACCAATCACCCCCTTATTGTCCATGTACCTTAGCATAGTTTCCAGTAGGATCTGCTTCATGATGTTGCCAGGCACTGCGGTGAGACTGACTGGCCTGTAGTTTCTGGGTCTTCCTTTCATCCACACAGGCCTTCTGGTGTTCCTACCTGACTTCCTCTTTGTTGGAATGCACCGCTCCTGAGTTTGTGGGAGGTGATTCTTGAACATTATGTCACAGAAAATCATTCTAATGCACAGTCTGTGTGAATCCCTGATAAGTAAGTCAGGTAAAAAGCCATGAACTGTGATGCTATACTACATTTGAACTGATTACTCAATAGAATTGTCTTTAGAAGGAATTTGGAAGCAAAAGTGAAAATGAAGCTCAGCCACTGTTTATTTTTCAACAGTATTTTTAACTTTTTTCAGAGGAAAAGATGAGTCTTTTCCATGCCAGGCACTCATCTGGTTTACTTCCTGTTACTGAAATGCCTAAAAATGGCTCACTCAGCTCCAGATGTGCTGCTTGCAGGGTGTAGTTACAGTACCAAAAAACACCCAACAGGAAACAACCTTGCATTGTAGATATTCATCATGTAGTGAGTCAAGGACATTGGGTAGGATTTGTATTATGGTTTTCAAAGAACACTGGCTCTGGTCAGCTGTGTTTTCTCCCAGGATAGAGGTAACAAGATTGAAGAAATGTGTTCACATGGAAACTACTTTTGTCATTATCTTGCTCTTGGAAGAGTGCTATGTGTTTCATAGAAAAATATCCTATCAGTAATGTTAAGGTTTTCTTTATAGCACTTGCTCTGGATTTAGATGGGAGCTGCTTTTCCAGTGTCACGTTGCAGTGGTTTGGACCTACAGTGCTGCTCTGAGACCAGAAAGACAGCATTCATGCCCTCTTCTGTTTCACCCGGACAGCCGATTTTAAATAGCAGAGCTGCTGTTGATTTTAATTGTGGAAGAGAAAAACTAATCTCTCTCTGCCATCACCTCTACTTTAATACCTATGTACTGTACCTTTAAAAATGCATTTGTAGCCCCTGGATTCAGCTGAGACAAATCTGCACCAGACTGGCTATGTCCCGGCTGACACAGCAAATCAGGTAGATATCAGAGAATCAGAAGCAGCTTTTTGAGGCATTGCTTAGCTTGAGGCAAGCTTGCTGTAGCAAGATGAAACAGCAGCTTGGGGTCTGCCCTGGCTTGCACCACCTAACAATACTTAAAGGTCAGTGCATAAGGTCAAGCAATTTCCTCTCATGCCAGATTTGTACATCACTGGGAGCTATGAGCCCCTTCTATCAGCCGCGGTGAAAAATCCAACTGTGTTCCTGGAACGACTTAATTTTGCATTTTTCTACTTCTTTTTTTCATGTAATCATGAAATAGAAGTCATTAAAACTGAATTTGTGTGGATGAACACAAACAGGACATCACAGCCTTCGAAATCAGATTATAGTAATTATCATTGTTCCTTACTGAATTGGAAGTCATCCTGATGATATTTTATGCTGCTGAATAAATGTTGCCTTAGCAGGGGCAGGGAAGAAGAGGTGTGGGGAGCACTTCCTGCCCATTTTATAGGCATAGCAAACACTACTTTGCTTTCCCTCTTAATGGTCCGTACACTGAAAGGTTTCACATGGCACCCACAGGCAGAGGCAGCTCAGCTTTGCACAATAATCCCACGCCCTAGCCACTCCATTTTGTATGAAATGAGCAATAGGACTATGTACTGTAACAACCATAAGAGTACCCAGAAAGGTATCTTGGTTTACAAGTTTCTATTTTTACCACCTATCACTTAGAAACTACAATTGAAATAAATCAGGATGATTGTCACATCTTAGTATGCAAAAGTTAGCTTGTCAGCATGTTGGCCAGCCTACACGTGTCTATGAATTCATGCATGAGTTGTTCTTTACTGTAAACTATTGAGCATATGATAGGTGTGTGATATTATGAGTCTCTCTTCTTTCTGCTTCAGCTACTGTTTTATATGCAATCTTGAAACAGCTGAAGTAAGAGTTTCAGATACAGATAAACTGCCTGTAAAATGTTTGAAGTGTTTGTTTTGTTTTGTTAACAGTTTTGAAGCTTACAGTGAGTCAAGAGCTTATATTTTTAGATCATAAAATATTAAATATTTTTAGATGTAATATAAAGATCAGCTTGTAGGGTTTGACTTTAAAACTTACAGTCTCAACTGGCATTTTAGAGTGGCATGGTAAATACGCTGCATGTCTGTTATCTTTTCTGACATGAACTTCCTCTATTCATCTCCATGTGTTTGTCCCAGTTAGAAGAACATCACAAGCAATAGCCTGTTGGTGCACTGTATAGAGGTATGGATTCAGTTAAAGTTAGCTTGTTTGCTCACAACCCTCTTTCCTTAATGGGCTTTTCCAAGTGAGAAGTGAAATGTCTTTCATGTGAAGTCTGTATTTACATAAGGAAATAAAACAACCAATATGCAGTAGAAATTTGAAGAGTGGGTTTAAATGCACTCCTTACACACACGTGTTTTTCAAACAGTGGGGCAAGATGATTACATGAGTATCAGCTGTTGAAGACAGGGCCTCCTGTGGTGAGGGGCAGAATGTCTCTAGTCAGAAATTTAGAGTTCCAATTGCAAGGTTAATGTTGCTAGCATGTTGTGCTACTGGATGACTGCATTTGTGTATGAAATCCAACCTTTTTTTCAGGTGGGATGATAAACATACTCTTCGAGATCTAAAATAGACAACTGTCATACCAAAAATGCTCCAGCTTGCTAACATTTATACCAAAATTCAAAGTTGACAAATGGTGAAATAACTTTTTCCACCTTGTATTCTCTGAGTGGTACAGTAAAACCTGGCAGAACAAAGAAGGCAAATATCAGAGAAGAGACATACAGACCTGACAATGTCACTGAGAATGGAAAAGCCTTTGCTGGGAAAAGGGAAGAGGAGAAGATGAACAATTTTTGTTTCAAGAGGGACCTAGAATTTTTGTGAGAATAGTAAAGTCAGATGAAACTCTGTGGGCTCAACGAATTTTCTGGTTCATACTAGAAGCCATGAACTAGGGATGCTTCTGTACATCTCCAAAATATTGCAACCCTAGTCCACAGAGCTCCTAGACTGGCGAGAAAACAGGCAGCAAAACAGCTGTTAATTTATTGAGCAAAGGCAACATATTTAGACCTCCACATAAAGGCTTTGATTTTCTCTATGTTTGACATGTGCATACCTCATGCTCCTAAAGAGTTATTAAGTAAAATGCAAACCACAGAATGTAGGCCTTCTGAGATACTGGGGAAGATGTCAGAGACAGAGCCTGCTTCCGGACTAGTTAAATGCTCAAAGCCAGGAGCGGAATCTGCTTCAGCAAACTTAGAGATAGAGAATCTGGTGAATTCCCTTCTGAGAAGCTTATTTACATGAGAGTCTAAATTTCACAGAGCTGGACGAAGACTAGTATATGCTGTAAATGAAAACTATTTCCACCTTCCCACACATTCTTCTGATGACAGATTTAATAGCTTAACTTCAGAAGAGACCACTGGATCTGTTGTTTTAAATGCCATTATGTTACAATTTATGAAGGATTCTTCAGACTCTACAACAAGCCTCAAACTTTATCTCCACAAAGCTGTTCAGTTTTCCAGAGCTGCGAAAGATGTATGACAGGTGCTACAAGAGAACAGACTAGAGCCCCAGTCACCTCCACTGGGAGGAAACGATCAGCAAAATTACCTAGACAGATGGACGTAACAGTCCCATGTAAAGAAGGCCCAGGATTTTCTCAAGTCAAAAGTCATCAACCCGTGCATCTTCTCTGTGCTAAGTCTTAAATAAGTGGTGAATCCTTTCTCGATCTGCATAGTTTTCAGCTTCATTCTTTAATTGATCTGCCTCAGGTACCCTGTCAGTTACTGCAGCACAACTTAGCTCCAGCTCTGGGCTACACGTACCACAAGATCTTAACTGAGACAGTTAAGCTTCCTGTTTCTGAGCTGGTTTCCTGTGTAGTTGTAGTGTTTAAGTACTCCTGGATTTTGCCTGCCTGCCTGCCTGCCTGAGAGGGAAGACAGTATTGCTGCTCAGAAGAATATCTCACTTAGGTTATTGAATGAATCATCCACCAGGATGGAAAGGATTTATTTAAACGTCAGTAGTGGCATAGACACAAAAGTACAAAATCGGCCTTCTGCTAAATGCAATGTTGAGATTAGGCTGCCTGAGAGCTTTAAGGTAGGGAGGTTTAGAAGCAGCTTTTCAGTGAAAGTAGTAGAGAAAACCCCAAACTTATTTACAGATAGAATTATATTAGTTTATGGAAGGGATTTATGGCTTGGGTTTTCTGACATCAGGGTTCTGGACATGGTAAATCATGAGACCTTCTCCAATTCTGCACTCCTGTCTTAAAGATCACACAAACCCTTTTTACTACATGATGAGGTCTATACCTGTGAGGACACCAGCTTTCCTGGAGTTATAACTTTTGAGACACTGTTTCCCACGCATTAAGTGTTGCCTATATTAATTTTCCTTCATAACCCCTTCAACTAAAAAACAGTAACAAAACTGCGGCTATCCACTACTGAGCTCCTACTCAGAGATTCGATTGCTTAGGCTTACATATTAAAAAAAAAAAAAAAAGTCTGTTTTAATAAAAAAGTTTTGCCCTTCGTGGGTGACCAGACACGTGTTAAAATCTGGGGTTTTCCCAGGAGAACAACATGTGCACTACTTTGATATACATCGAAACCTGACTTGTCATGAGAAACTGCCCTTATCTTGCAGCATCATGAAGTAAATGCTCTAGTAAAGGGGCCTGCTGCAGGTTTAGAAACCAGAAGCCTCATAATAAGGAACAAGGTAAACCACTCTTCAGTCCTACCTGGCAACTGCTGCGAGCCACCTGTAGGTAGACGCTCAGGCTTGCTCCATGCCAGCTTTTCACTTCACAGCTGTCTAACAATGGGAACACTCATACAGGGCACAGGTACAAGTTACTGCCAGGCCTGCTGCTCCCATTCTGCAGGCACTGGCCAGCTAACAGAGGCACAACATGGCATGGCTTTTGGCAGAATTGGGCTTTATGCCATGATATGTTGTGTGAAGAGTAGCTGCAAAAGCCAAGTCTGAGGGGCAAAAGTGACACAAGCTGGTTCAAACCCCTCCTTGTGACTATGAACATCCCTGAATGTCTTTTAGATGGTTATTAATTAAATCAAAAAACTCACAGGGAGCTAAGAAACAAAACTGGAGTGAGTTAGGGAATGCAACTTGTATTTTCAGCCTAATTCTTTGAAATTTTCCAATCTGGTAGATTTAAATTGAACTTTTCTTTTCATTAGTGTTGTAACTGTCTTTTGAAAATTCACCTTTCCTCATGAAAAGAGAGGTTTCTCCACTGGCTTTTTGTTGTCCTGAGACAAGAGGATAAGGTTGTGTTTGTTTTCCTGCAAAACCTGGTAACCGGAGATCTCAGTGCTGCAAGCTGCATTGTATAAGCAGATGCGATATGTTTACACACCTGCTGAAGTAGAGCAGACTGTACCACAGCGAATATACTTGAATGCAGGGAAGCACTTAATGCTTCCATAAAGTGTCTATCCAAACAGCAGGCCACAGACCCCAGCATCACAGTCACATGTTTATTTGAACTTGTAACTTTGGGAACAGTTGCTGTAAAAAGCAGCAGCAACATAACTGAAAAAGTAGGAGAAACTGCTTTCAAACTCAGACAGTGCTCTCTCAGAAGTAACAAGGCGGCCTATTTTGTCCCCTTTTTCTATTCTGGGTATCAGTTCACTTAAGAAGACTAGCAAAAGGGACCACTTCTTTGTACTGAATTTTGCTATTCGTCATCTGATCTATTTCATAAGAAGCACAGAATTTCCCAAGAAAGGGATTTAATCAGCTGACTTCATGGTTTTGTAAGCTAGCAAAGCATCAACATGGTTATCTCCTATCTGAGAACCAGTGAGTGTTTTCCAAACATGTATAAACACTGCCATATTATTTTATTGATTGAGAAGGCAATCACGTACCTTAATAAAAGCAGACTGAAGGACATCAGAGGAATAAAAGCCAAACTTTCTGAGGTTTCACCACCAAACCCATATACCTAGTTTTACTCTTCCTGCAAGGCAAACCAAGTGTCAGTGAGCTGCAAGAGCAGGGCTGCCCCATGAGGAGCTACGAACCAGGAGTTCCAGGGCAATCTTGGTACTACGTCCTCACCGGTGGGGCACAGCCCCATGGTGCCTAAGCAGTAGCAGGGCTGATGGCACAATCTCTCAACAGCTCCTCACCAGCCAAGTCAGGTCCGAGACCCACCCAGGCTATCAGGTTAGGCACAGTCAGCCAGGCCTGGAGAGAGGACAATCTACAGCAGAAGTCACGGTCCAGCCAGGAAAAAGCAGTTCAGTCAGGACATCAGCGGACATGGCTGGGCACAGACCTATCTGCAGCTCAGCTCAGGCAAAGCTTGGGTGACTGGACATGAGCATAAAAAGGTGGCTTCTGAGCCCATAGGCAGATGGGTGGTCACTGATAAGACTGGCCAGGGCAGCTAAATCCTACTGTTGCACACAGCCCCTTGGCCATGAGGAGTCTGTTGCCTTCTGTAAAATATCCTGTGTTCATTATTACTACTCTTAATAGCAATCATATTTGTACAAGAGCAGGACATCTCCTGTGACTCCTGTTCTTAGAGCAGACACTTCTGCAGTATCTGTGCTTCTGCTTTAACTGTTGTGTTTAACTACAGTCCTGCATGTTGCTATTTTTAAACACTAAAGGACTTTTTATTTCAATAGGGAAGCATAGATGCATAGAGCTATAATATCATACTCGACCATAACTGTCTAGTAACAAAAATTTTAAGTCAGTTAACTTCCAGTTGCTCTTCTTCACTAAGCAGCACTATTTTTGTTCCCTGTGAAAGCAGGGATAGTATAAGCTCCAAGCAGAGGTATGCAAACTGAGCAGAAATACAGCCAACTCAATCTCTATACCCACTCAAATGGACTTTCCCCCCAGAAAATATGAAAGTAATCAGGAAACAAAAGTTGTCCACTTTCTCTACAGTTAAGTTTCACTGAGATAACCACAATAAACTTGGTTAAATCTAATGAGATGCCATCTCAGGGCTGCTTCCAACAGATTCGCAGCACAAATTTGCAACTTTGCTACTTCTCACAACACAGCACACCAGAAGATTGGTAAGGCTAATAAAGCAATAGTAAGTGACAGAGACCTTCCTTGTACTAGTTCTGCCTTTACTGAACAACCATGCTCAGGCAAGGCCTTTTAACTTAAGGAAAGCATTACGCAAAGTACCGTTGTATGGAGCCAAGTGATTTTCAGTTGAATAAATCATCATATCAAGTGCACAGAAAAGCCTAATAACAAACAGAGTAATGGGGAATTATAATCAAGACCTCATAACATGATCCCATCATATACAGAAAAAAACCCACAAAACAACAACAGAACACAAAAAACATGGCAAAATGCAAGAACAAAGCAAGTACTATTAAAAAAAGACAATGACAAGTGGTGACTATAATACTTCTCCCCTTCTCCCCCAAAACAGGCAATAGGCTGCTAAAAATTTGAAGAATGTTTTACCACATAGCCCTGAGTATGTGAAAAGAGAATAATTTCATAGCTAAGCAAACTCTGCTGCTATACAGTTATTTAACCCCTGTCCTACCTGTTAAGCACATAACCCTGGCATACTGTGAGTCTCAAATAGAAACAGGATTTCTATGGGGGTCTCTACTCAGGAATTTGTTAGCAAATTGGTAAAGGTTTCTTTGTATGCTGGAACAATGATATTGAGTCCTATTCTCTGTCTGGTTCTTCTCCTCTCCCCATGCTGTCCTTCATATTTCAAACTTATCCTGAGCTATATGTGCCAACAGCCACAGAAAAAGCAAAAATAAAATGACAACGCATTTGTTCACATTTTTACCTACATAAATAACATCAACTGAGTTAGAGTATCGCTGTCTGGCTGATGTGTCCAACAATCCCTTTTTGCTGCCAAGTCTCCAAAGGCTTTATTTTACAAAGACAGAGGTGTGAGCATTTTATGCTATCTGACTAACGTGCCATTTCAAGTCAAACTACAAATTCAATCAGACAAGCTGTCCGATGCCCAAGCACTGTGCTCTGTCCAGGGATGCTGGGGTGTCTGAGGGTTGTTTCTGAATGTCACAAGAACAACAGCTCAAATTGCTTCTTGTGGGAAACATTGAGGGAAAACAAAAATACCACTGAGAGATGTTTTCTTCTAATTTTTTTTTTCCCAAAAAATTACTTGCTCTGCATTAGCATTATGTATGTGTTTTGTAGCAGAGACCTGGAATCCAGCTTTAGTGTTCTTACAGTTTTAATGACACTTAGCCCTTGTCAAACAGGCATAACAGTGGCACCTTCCATTGCTACTGACATGATGGAAGCTTATATTCTTACCTGTCATTTACATGTTGAAACACCAGATTGCTAAGTGGTTCCACTTATTTTGTTAATAATGAAATTATAATGTCCTGATTTTGGTCCAAAATCCTTTATTTCTGTACCTCCTGCATATCTGCACCTCTTGCGTTCTTCTGCTGGCACAAGTTCAGCTCCTTAATTGCTATTTTCATGTCACTTTTCGAAACTTCGCTTCAGACCTCTACAGCTGTATTTGCAACACAGTGCAGGACTCTGCCTGTAACGTGGGCATCTTATTTTGCTGTCTCAGCAAGTGGTATAATATTTTGATATCCAGTTCTTAGTAGGAGTATGAAGGAAGGAGGGATACAATGTCAGTATTTCAAGGACTGTTACAAAACTTGGGGAACAAGAACACAAGACAGAAGCCTCACAAGGCCAAGAGTATCACATGATTCATAGATTTTGCATGGATGACCTCACTCACATTTTACATGTACATTCACATTTGCAGTCCTTTTCAGGTCATGTACAATAATTTTCCACATCCTGTTCAGTGAGCTTAACCCTGGGTCAGGTCCTAGTCAGCAGCCCACAGTCCTGAAGCCTTTGATCATTCTTGTTCCCTTTGGTGTCCTTTTTGATGTGAAAGGGTGAGAACAGCCACACAATTCAAGTGACAAGAATACCCTGAACTTGCACACTGATAAAATATTTTTCTTACTACAGTTAGTAAAGTAATACTGAGCTGGCATTTGTTAGGGCCATCAATGATTAAAAACAGTGTCAATATTGTAGCTCTGGTTTAGGAGTGCTAAAACACTTAAAAAGCTGCTTTGTTAATTTTCAAAGTGTGAATAAAAACCTCTCCTCTTTACAGCAGGGCACACTGAAAGTCCTAAAGTGTTTAATGGATTTAATTACCATTGAAGACAGCGTGAGTCACGCACTTCAATAACATGCTTGCTAAACTAGAGTCCTCTGACTAGAAACATCTTGCTGCATCTGTCCTCTATCAGACATGTGCATTTTCAGTCACAGAGATTATTCCAGTACATTCAGGGTTGGCCAGCAATTTTTGTTGACCTACATAAATAAACAGAAAAATAATTCTTAATATGGAAGTACAATATTCTTAACAAAACCTAGTAATTATTTTTAATAAGACTGTAAATACGCCAGTCACTGTGAAACCTGTGTCTCCCAGGATTGTTTAAAAACAATTGGTGCTATGTTTCATTACACAGTTCCAAAAGGATGATTAATGGAAACATTTCTGCCTGAGCATGTCCTTATTTTGCATTAATTTTCCTTTATTTACTGTAAGTATTAAGCCAAGTCATAGAGTAGTATCCAAGCTGGAAAACTGGCATCCAATGATACATAACATGCTTACCCAACAAGTGTCAGTGTACAGAACTGTATTTTATTCTGCCAGCATTCCAGCCACTTTGGTTTCTACTCAGTAGTTTTGTGGGTATGGTCTACAAAAGCTGAAATGCTTTTCTTCTTTTTTATTAAGATTGTATCACTGAAATCAAGTGCTTTGATTACATTTAAGAAAATATCTATTTAACTCTATCAAGGAACTACTAAAAGGTTGTCATGATTCAGTGACCGAAAAAATGTGACTACTGGAGTGTAGCCTAAAAAAAGAAGTTCATATAGCACTTCCTCTTTTATTCAGCTGTTTTGATACTATCATATTTACATCTCCAGGAGAACAAGCTCTATAGCTCCACACAGTGTATGTCTACTTACAAACATCAAACCTCTAAACAGGCCACAGAATAGTTCCAAGATTTTTCTAAATGTGGATAGTCAACCAACTCTCTATAACTTCTAATGCATTCTTCTTCAATGGCTTTATTTTTCTGATGTGTTATTTAATATTTGTGAGGTCCATCAAAGAATGTAACTAACAATATGCACACTTTTTGTGTGCTTGTGTATTATCAGTTAGTTCTGACATTGCATCTTTTGCCCCTTCAGATCTTCAGCTGAAGTAACTAAGTACAAGCTCCTGCTTGACAAACAACTTGGAATCTGTCTCCTTAACTAATTTACACACATAATGGTTTGGTGAGGCACATATTATTAGCAGGATTTTAACAACAAAGACTTATGTGGCTTCCTAGAGACCACACAGATTCCCCTGCATGGTTTCAGGCCAGTAGTTAGAACTCTTGGCATATAATTGCCTTCACTGCTCTGAGCCTCCTGATTGGAAAACATGTTTTGTTTGATGTGCAAGAGATAGGCATGAAGAAGAGAAATTTACCCATAAATACAGTAATGAAAAGGCTCTACTTTATGTTACTGACATTCTTGCATTGAATGGGATGATTTTGGATGAGCAATCAGTGTTCATGTAATTTACCAAGCGATAAATGGTTTCCGAGTTTTATCCTGCAACTGGAAACTATTTTAAGGCACAATAGATAAGTCATCACATGTAGAAAAAAAACAGGGTTTGAAAATAACTTCTTTTACATTGGACTTCAAAAGGAAACAGCTCAAAATATGATGCCTTTTCCAACAGTGACAATTTCAATTGTACTTGCAGCTGTATATTAGCTGTATTTGGGACAGCTCTACCTCAGTATCAGCTTGTCTAAACCTGACACAGGGCCCTTATAACACGGTTGATCAGTGTTGTCACTGATCATAAAGAACTAAAAACTGAACTGATCACCATCTCTTTCAGACACAGCCAGGTCAGAATAGACAGAGATGAGCTCCTAAGGGGAAGAGAGATGGAAACTGGAGTTCCTGTTTCCCAGGATGCTGTATGGTCAAAGCATACAAACTGGTAGGAAACCAGGCACTTGAAACAAGCATGTAGTATGTTTGCATAGCACTTTGTGGATGTTCACTTACAGCACTTCATGTTTGTTTCCAAGCAGCTTGGGAATAAAATTCCAAAGTTCGGATGATGTTCTGTCAGCAAAACATTTAAAAATAACTAGCTCAACTGGCATAAATACGTAATCAAAAGAAGAGTTGCTCTCTCTTGGTTACCACGTAAAAGCCTGCAGAGGGCACTGCTCTAATGCTACAGGAAACTTAACACCTTATTAACGCAACTCAGTCTAGACAAGGGCATACAATGAAGAGACACAGAAGATGAAACTAAGGTTAATATCCACTAATCATATACAAGAAAGTCACTGGTTTCTTCTTTTCTTTTATTTTGTTCCTTGTACATGCTCAAGAATATAGTTGCAAATGTGTTTTATGTCTTGACATCTTCAAGTCAGGATCCTACTTCTTGGATAGAGATGGTATCCCATGCTGCAGATGATGTCCAACACCCTACCAGATCAGACTCTTATCTCCAACATGTATGTTCGCCTTTACTGTTCATCTTCAGATTGAAAATATTGTTCTTCAAACTCAACAACAGAGTCAGGGTATGATCTGTTACAGAGAATACTGTATCCATAACACTCATGTTATGCACAACATGTATCAATGTAATATGTATGGCAATATAATTCAATGCCTCAAGTTTCAGATGATACAATAAAGCAAATGTTCACAAAATTCCTAGAAACACCTAGCAAACCCAAATATTCAAATTTATAACATATTATGAGACTAGGTCATCCTATCTAGCAATAATTCCATATGCAAGAGCTCCTATCTCTCCAACTGTTTTGCCTTGAATTCCCACATCCACTTAACAAAGTGTAACTGTTCTGTGTACACCATCCTTCACATAGGGGCTGTTACCTGGTGAAAACATGCAGCTATCACCCCCAAAAAGTTTAATTACTTCCTTTCCACATACAACAGCTTGTACGGTTCTTTGGTCAGTTTGTGAATAGAAAATGTTTTTCCAGCACTAGTTTATACTGAGTAACATGCTAGGAAATGCATACCAGAGTAATTTAGCTCCTTCTACAACCCTCACTTCTTCTTGGAAGGCCATATATATACATATGTGAATATATATACACACACCCTCTTTATTAATCAGAGGTGATCTAATCCAGCTAAATGATCTGAAGTTCATTATGTTGGTGCTTTCCTTAAGTGGCTGCATTGTGTGTTCCAGAATCTAGAAGAATAAACATACTTCCTAAAGCCAAGACTTTAAAAATTACCTGTGATTCTGGATGTTTCAGCTTCTTAATATCAAACAACTTCAAGGAAGGCAGTTCTCCAGACATATTCAGAAACCACAACTGCTTTTGGTAAAGTCATTGTGTGCACAAAGCAAATACTGCAGTGCCTGCCAACTGTGCTGGGGACCAGAATGTTGGCACACAGACGGAGTGTGTTTTACTCATGGCCATCCCACCCTGGGAACACCCTACTTCGTCTGATCTCGAAAGTTAAGCAGTGTCGGGTTCAAATCTGGTCTAGGGTTAGATGATGATATAGAAGGACCACCAAGAGATCTTCCCCGAGGCTGGACAGTTATGAGTGGCGGGGTGTGTGGGATAGTATGGGCAAGTATCTAGGCCGGTGGGCCCCTCCAGTGCTTTGGAACTTCACCATTGAACAAGTGCAAAATCCAGAAAAACTAGTAAACCACTTGAACAAGATGTGCTGTCGTCCTGGTTATACCAGAGAGGGGCAAATGGCGGCAACGTGCTGGGGCTTGGCCTGTGCCTACAGAGCCCTGCTCAACACTGTCCAGCGCCTTCAAAGTGAAAAAGATGTTTCTGAATCTAATGGCAAAACAACAGACAATGCAGCTACTCCAACTCCAAGCACCGCAGCTACACCAACTCCAGTGACAAGCACAGCAGCTACTCAAACCCCGACAGTAACAGACACTGCAGCCACTCCAGCCATAGTGATAGACACTGCAGCTAAACCAAATGGCCAGTTCATGACACTATCAGTTGCCCCTGTAAGCAGGGGGAAAAGCAAACGAGGGGCACAAACAGCAACCCGTGAAGTGAAGAAAGATGAGAGGACAGCATTTGAAGAGTTACGATTACATGAATCAAATGAAGAATAAAAAGAGGTGACTTCTCGACCCC
>NW_009921280.1:0-26760 GCF_000696875.1 Nestor notabilis | reverse complement strand
TGCGCCCTCAGCAAGTTTGCCGATGACACCATGTTGTGTGGCTTCATTTGTCTATGTGTGCTATCTGTTCAGATTCATATGCCCAAAAATTTTAAGAAGAGACACACAATTGCTTTGCATATATTTGGAGATGTGTAAAACCAGACAGTAAAATATTTAACAAAGGACTATCCACTCCAAATATGAGATGAAAATGGGGCAATTCTTCCTTAAAAGGGTCTTTGAAACATAATTCTCAAGGTAAGCATGCAACAAAGATATATGAGCAAAGGCCTGTGTTAGAATCCTGAATAGAAGTACAGTCTAGGTATTGGCTTGTATGAATATGAAAAGAAAATGATGTAGCAAGTATTTCAATGAGCCCTAATGAACTGAGGAAGTTTGTTTCAAATTCTTTTCAGTCACTGTAATGAAATATCCAGTTCCTAACTGCTAATGATACTGTCATTTGCACCTTCTCCCCACATCCCTCCTGCAGTCTTTTGAGCTTAAGGAATGGTTTAGTTTGAAGCTGAGGGATAATTTTGTTATGTTTCATGAATTTCAGGTTTAACTAAGCTAGAGAGGCAAAGAAAAGGAAGCTTACCAATTTGTATTGCTTTGACTTCAACTTTTGCCTGATTCTAAGAGAAAAGCATGGCAAAAAGAGCAGTAACCTGTAGGAATACTTTTTTCCCAACCTATTTTAGGATGTGCCATGTTTTCCTGTGATTTATTAAAACTTTCTCCCTTATTCCTCACCCACAATTCTATTTCATTTTAATTTCTTTGAATTTCCTCATCAAATTATTATGTTCAAAATAACATACACTCTTCTAAGCTCAATTCTTAATTACAGTAACTAATAAATTACTATTCAGACCCACTGCATATCAACTTAAACTAACACATTCCTTTGAATTAATACATATTAATAGAAACTGCCATTTTTTGCAAAAAGATAATGTACTACAAATAAAAGCAATTACCTTACTTTTTAAATGTTTGCTGTTACCATGGCAGTGAAAATAGTAAGTTATATTATGATTTGAAGAATCACTGTACATTAAATTTGTCATGCTGTTTAGTGCCTTTTAAAAGTTTTCTTATTATTTCCCATAAATTGTCTAGAAATAGACCATCAGAGAAAAAAGAACTAACAAGAACTTAACTGTCAGAGTATAGGCATGGTTTTAATTCAAGGCATGGCTTTACACCTATTTCTTTAGTCTTAGAAGATAGGCTATAGTAAACTCAAGGCTAGCATACAGCCAGTAGCGCATTTCTATATAAGCACATTTTATGTTCAAGTAGATGAAGAGATCTCCTTATCATATATGAACAATGATCAGAAATGTATTTTTATGTGTCCAAGTCTTTTAAAAGAAGAAGAAAA
Organism: Nestor notabilis; assembly: GCF_000696875.1. Classification (NCBI taxonomy): domain Eukaryota; kingdom Metazoa; phylum Chordata; class Aves; order Psittaciformes; family Psittacidae; genus Nestor; species Nestor notabilis. Next base: position 25,385 of record NW_009921280.1, on the reverse strand, counting down.
CTATGGTAGGTTATGACTGTGTTATACACTAGAGACAATGGTAGCATGAAAACTGGCTCTGAATTAACAGGCTCTGGCAGTGGATATAGCATCTTCACACAGCATAAGATAGGTGGTTTGTAGGTGACTTTGTTATTCTGTGTTCATTGCTTTGTCACCCACAGGCAACTCTCAGTTCATACAGTGTAGGCTTATGTTCCTTTTCTTGTTGTCTAGGTCTGCTGATACTATCTACAGCAACAGTTAAGGCTTATTCTCACCCGTTAATCTTTCCTGTTTCTTAACATCACATAGTAATTATCTCTGTCTTTCAGTGGGCTGAGTATAGCAGAGGCTTAAGGAGTTGCTATGACCCCTGCATCTGAAATTTAGCATAAAATTAAGGTTTTGAAATCCAGGCTTTTACTTTGGATCCTGATATTGCCCATACAGAATGAGCAGATCCACATTTCCTCCAAGATCTGGTATGTTCTCAGTGTAGTTGTGTTGAGTTAGTTCTGGGCTTTGTCTTAAAACATTAACTTTCTACAAGTTAGAAAAATAGTTTCCTGTTTCTAAACAAGAGCGTTCTCTACTCCTGATAATTTCATTGCAGACTGCACTGGAAGCTTGCAATATTTTAACTTTTTACAGTTCAGACACTTCTAGATGTGTTTCCAAGAATTAATAACTAAACATCAAATCAAATGAAGGGGTAAGTTTGTATGTGGTGAGCTAGACACACATTTGCCCACACCACTTTTAATTTAAATCTCTTTTAACTGTATATATATTAATAAGTTCTAAATGTATGCACTTTCACCCGAACTAATATAACTTAATGCCAATGTATATTTATTGTTATTAGATTTTTATAGCATTTTTCCTGTATCACACCTCATAGGCGTTAAGTTAGCTGAATTTTCTAAAATTTAGGCTGTTTAGAGAACAATAGGTCCATTCACAAGCAACATTAACTGCTTAGCAATTTATAGCTCTTATTTACACTTACCTTGTGCAATATAGGTAGCATAAATCTTCATTGAAACCAAGAAATTATTTGTGTATTTGGATGTAATGAAACAAGAAAATATCTGAGATGTTTTCTTGTGTTTCATAAAAATGGTCTTTAGGCTTGTGTGTAAGCAAAAATATCTCTATTAAATGTACAATGCAATTTATGAAAACAGAATTTTTTGTTCTCCCTGCTCCTCCCACCCCCCTCATTTACTGTGTTTAACAGCGAAAACCTCCAGTAAAGATGAATTAGGAAAAGAAGAGGAAAATCAACCTATTATACTGGAGCACTGACTCTGACAGTGTTACAAACGATGGCAAGGCTCCAATTTTTAAAATTGTTTCATTTAAAATCTAAACATTGAATCCCTGTACAGTGTTTAGAGGCTTCTCAGCCTTCTCTGATTCAATTTAGAGGAAACATTTATGGGGTTTAAATTGTTCCTGGCAATTCTGAGCTCTGTTGCATTTTAAACAAATGTAATTTATACAGAGCTGTGCCACATATAGTCCCAAGAAATCTAAAAATATCAATCAAATTTCATTTGCAAACCAATTTTACTAATAGTCAGTGCTTCAATTGTTCTTCCCTCCTGGAATAAAAGGTAGTTTAAACATGTTAACCATGAAATACACATTTCCAACAGCACTCCTTCTCATATGGAATGACTAAAAGACTTCCACAATCAAATCAAATCAAGCCTTCAAAAAAGCATGTAGATTTCTTGTTCAGTTATTATACATAAGTCAAATACATTAATCAAACATCAGGTAAGTTCAGTATGGCAGTATTTGTACACTAAAACTTTTTGTTTGAATACTTCTTTTTTTTTCTTTTGATAATACCAAAAGAACACGCAGGAATTCTGTATGTGTCCTTCTGTTTTAGAGATGCTATGATTAAATACCAGACAGTGTGTTGGCTATTCATTTTTGTAAGAATGTTTTTGTTCTCTAAGCAGTTGCTGTACTATTCTTATTCTGTGTATGCCTATAGCTGAAGTGACACAACTGTGGTAGGTTCATCCCATTTTTTCTACTTTTTGTGAGTTTTATAAGAAGGATAAATCTGTTCTAACTCAAGGTATAAAGTCTATACTTGTATACATAGAGTAAAAAACACCTAAAGGGTGGATACAAAGTAACATGGTCCTATTCTCAGTGCTTTATTGGCAAATCCTCAGTCATGTCAGTATCTGCATAATATTCTTAAAATATTTGACCTTCCGTTAGCTCTTTCAAGTCTTCATTTACCTTGCCTTTTTAATATTTTTCTTGTCCTTTTAAAAATTTTCTTTCTCTTTTTTTGACACTTACCTGCTTGCTCAATTTTTCCTTTCTAGTGAACTAATTTTTACAAAATCCAACTTTAATTCTACATTGTCTTTCCTGGCTTTTTTTTTTCTTTTTTATTTTATTTAGTGAGTATAATTGCCTGTTACTCTATGTTAGTCCATTCAAGGTGCAGATTGTTTATCGTATTTATTAGTCAGTTGCAACCCATTTTCAAAGCTGATAGACAGCTGCAAAATCCACTAATTTCAGTTAGAATTATATTTTGGTGTCTTTCTGCAAATCAAGCTCAGAATTATGTTTTCATTTAATTTATATTTTCTGCTAGCCAAAACTTTTTAAGTATTCACCTTCTACCTTTCTCATTTGTGAGAACTTGGAAATTCTTTCAGTTCAAACCCTATCATTGAAATGATTGGCAGCACCTCCAATTAGCATAACTTCAGCTGGTCAGATGAAGACTTAGAATTTTTTTTTTAGCTTTATAAATTGATTAAAATAAAACAAGTACATCATTTCTCATTCTAGAAATCTAAAAGGTTTACACCAACTGTTTAGAGCAAGCACTTTTTTGCTTGCAGCTGTCAAAACAGCCTGTCAGTTCAATTATCTGGAATGCCTACTAGTCAATTTTTAATAAAGCTTCAACTACTTTTCTCTGCTGTTTAATGAATAAGGTCCTTCTGCACACCTTTTAAATGCGTGTTTCATGGCCCCTAAGGAATTCAGAAATTATTAAAAAAAAAAAGTTATTTGATTTACTCATAAGATGCATTATAATTTCACATGTTGCATGAAACTGCTATTACTCTCTGCTTATAGGACCTCCTGCCCTCTTCTCATACTACAAGGCCTTCTGCTGGAAAAAGCATCTTGTGTTGGTAAAAGCACTTTAAAAAAATACAGCACTAGTAAGATGTTTTGGTTTAACATCTTTGTATGTTCATGAAGTAAAAGAGAGAGAGATAAACTGTGTGTTTACTTATACAGTAATCATATGAAAAGGCTGTGACATTTTATTTTTCTTTAAAAAAATAGTTATTACTAGTAGAGCAAGGTGGGGGTAAAATGGGGAAGGACAGGACACTATACATAGTTCATATTTGTTTTCTGTCCATTGGATTTATTTTATCTGCTTCCAAAGTTGGTCAGATCTGCTGCCCTTTGGATTCAGATTGTTGTTTCAGAGAGCACAGCACCCTTTCTTGCTCTGGAGAAACATTATTTTGATCTCTGCCAGAAAGTGTGTCCTTTGCCATTTGGCCATGGTATAAATGAGGTTACAGTACTTGCCCATGTGTTTGCCCTTTGATGATGGTCTTGTCATTTATCAGTTGCACCCTCCATGCTTCTTTTCTAGCAGTGTCAAAGGGAATTTAGTCACAAAGTTGCAGTTTTCAGGAGTTGAAATGTCCATTACTTGCTTTGCCCTGTATTTCTTGGCAGCTGCTTTTTTGACACAGCTTCCATGGGATGTTGTCTTTCACACGATCTTCTGCTCAAGCAAGAGAATAATTTCCAATAGGAATGAATTTTCTTGCTGTTCCACCTTACACAGCTATTCTGTATGAAATGACACTAAGAACTTCACTAATGAGAGTGGACCTTATTGCTTGGGTTATGTAGATAATCCAGATGTTCAGTTATTACTTCTTTTTTGTTCCGCTTTGCTTTGTTTGTGGGTGGAGTGGGTAATGTCACTGTTTTTCCCACTGAGAAATATCAAGTCATATAAGTATCATAGAATCATAGAATGGTTTATGGAAGGGACCTTAAAATTCATCCAGTACCACCCCTCTGCCATGGGCAGGGACAACTTCCACTACACCAGGTTGCTCAAAACCCTGTCCAGCCTGGCCTTGAACGCTGTCAGGGATGGAGCATCCACAGTTTATGTGGAAAACCTGTCTTACCACCTTCTTCATTAAAGAACTTCTTCCTAATATATAATCTAAATCTTCCCTCTTCTATTTTAAAGTCATTAGCCCCTGTCCTGTCACTACATACACTTGTAAAAAGTCCTTCTCTGGATTTCCTGTAGGCCACCTTTAGGTACTGGAAGGCTGCTAGAAGGTCTCCCCTGAGCCTTCTCTTCTCCATATTGAACAACCCCAACTCTCTCAGCCCATCTTCATCAGAAAGGTGCTCCAGCCCTCTGATCATCTTCATGGCTCTCCTCTGGACATGCTCGAGCAGGTTCACATCCCTCTTGTGTTGGTGGCCCCAGGGCTGGATGCAGTACTCCAGATTGGGTCTCATGAGAGTGGAGCAGAGGGGGAGAATCACCTCCATTGGCCTGCTGGTCATGCTTCTTTTGATGCAGCCCAGCATGTGGTTGGCTTTCTGAGCTGCAACCACACACTGCCAAGTTATGTCAAACTTCTTTTCGACCAACATCCCCAAGTCCTTCTCCTCAGGGCTGCTCTCAATCCATTCTCCACCCAGCCAATATTTGTGCTTGGGATTGACCTGACCCACACACAGGATGTTGCACTTAGCCTTGTTGAACTTCATGAGGTTTGCATGGACACACCCCTTGAGCCTGTCAGGTCCTTCTGGATGGCATCCTTTCCCTCCAGCTTGTTGAACATTCCACACAACTTGGTGTCATTGGCAAACTTGCTAAGGGAGCATTCAATCCCACTGTCCATGTTGCTGACAAAGATGTTGAACAGCTTTGTTCCCAATATCAACCCTAGAAGGATACATCTGAAGTCTGATGAGACTTTCTCATCTAGCCTTATCTGACCCATCAAGACACAGCAAGTCAAAATCCTTCCTGTAAGGATGTTTTAAAATTATTATGAGTTACTGAATAGCTGATACTTGTTTAAAAATTAAAAAAGAGTTTGAATAAGAAGCATGTCTGTGATAAGGCTGCCAGTGAACATGAGATTTGTCATGAAATGGCATGAACCTTTTATTTAAGGTGAGCATACCAAGACATCATCAAGACTTCTAAACAAAAAGTTAAGTGTTGTTTCAGCATTGTCATAAACAAGAAATCTTAAATCCTTTTCTTATGGGGAAAAAAAATAATCTCCTCCTTCCTCCCATGTATATTGCCCTCTAATATTAGATATCCTTCCAGTCCTGGTCTTTGTCCAGGAATTTTTCGCAGTTTCTCAAGTTCTGGCAGCCTCTGCCCCTTCCCTATCGTCCTGGGTTCAGCTACAGCAGTCATTTTTTTCCTTCTTAGTAGCTGGTGCAGTGCTGTGTTTTTGACTTTCAGCTTGGGAACAATGCTGATAACACCGATGTTTTTAGTTGTTGCTAAGTAATGTTTACTCCCACCAAGGACTTTCTCAGTCTTACGCTCTGCCAGGGAGGAGGGGAAGCTGAGAGGAAGCAAAGACGGGACACCTGACCCAAACTGGCCAAAGGGCTATTCCATACCACAGGAGGTCATGCCCAGTATATAAACTGGGGGGATTTACCTGGAAGGCCCAGATCGCTGCTCGGGTCGGGCTGGGTATCGGTCAGCGGGTGGTGAGTGGTTGTGTCCTCTCCCCTTGGTATTTCCCTTATCATTATTATTGGTAGCAGTAGTGGTTTTGTATTATACCTTAGTTACTGGAGAGCTGTTATCTCAACCCATGGGAGTTACATTCCTCTGATTCTCCTCCCCATCCCCCCCGGAGCTGGGAAAGGAAGAAGGTGGGAAGTGAGCAAGCAGCTGTGTGGTTCCCAGTTGACGGCTGGGCTTATACCATGACACCTATCCTAAGAAAAGTCTTTTTTTTCTTCTGTCCTCTGGGAGGCCTTGCTGCATGCCTGCTCACTGATCCTCTCTGGGGCTGCCCAGTCTCTGTTTCTGCTGTGGATGGTCTGCTTGCTCTGTGTCCTTCACACTCTGCTATACACATCCTGCTCTCCAGAAGCTTCTCCCAGCTGAACAAGGCCAACTGTTGTCAGGGAAAGCAGCATCTCCCCTTCTTCACGAGGATTTCTCTTGACCCATGCTTGAGCTGTCTGAGCAATGCAAAGCAACGAGTTTTCCTCTCTGATTCCAAAAGGAACTGACTATATACATATATATATATATAAAAACTTGTAATTGCAAATGGAACAGAGAAACATGCATTACACTGATGTAAAGCTTAACTCTACAAGTAGCCTCTAATATTGGATGTTTGAAAGCCAGAGAACTGGAAAATAGATACTGGTTTTAAAATTACATCCCATGTCAGACGTAAACAGTCATTTGAACAGTAGATTAGTATAGCCTGTTAAGAATGAAAAAAATCATAAGGACCAAAATATGTCTCTAATACTTGGCAACATTTTAAGTGGCATTATGTGGTGTTATTTTTATCTATCTTCTCAGATGCTACTATCATCATCACATTAACTCTGTATACCAAATTCATAATAGCTGCATACTACTGAAATTATCGATGTCATATATGGGGAAAACGAAACACTGAAAGACTAAGGAGAGCCAATTCTGTGTGTGAGTATCTAAAATAGCATTTTATTGGAATTTGGGTGTTTAAATCCAAATTTGTGATCAAAATTGGTCCTCTGTAGTGTTTAGCCCTGAAGGTGCCTAAATTTCATAGACTTCCCAGTTTTTCACCCGTAGGCTGTTTGGTATGTAGAGATCTGAGCTACTCAAGCACAGTTCAGTTCCAATTTGGGCCTCCTGCGAGAGTTCAGTTAAGATGTCAAAAACCCTGCCTTAGCCTGTTGCAGGGTTTATTCCGACATCAACTGTCAGGAACTGTGTCAAACAGTTGAAACACTAAGGCAGCCTATGCTTTCTCTAAGAATGAGAGGGCTGGCATACTTTGATAGGATCTTTATCCCTTTCTTGTTTAGTGGGAGATGGACTGTTTGTCTAGGATGTAGAAGTGGGTTCATTCCCTTCCATGACTCTAGGAATTTAAATATATATTTTCCTGTTTTCCAGATCAGTGTCTTTGTCTCAAAGACCATACTTTACCCGGAGCCCTCAGGAGCTTCTTTCTCTCTGCACAGTGACTTTAATGGAAAGGCCATTTTCCTTAGAGAGTTTTGCAACCAATCCCCTTACATAAAAGTTGGGTTAAAGAGTACTTAAAATTCAAGTCTTTCATTCTCTAGGGATTGCTCTAACCTCGAGCATGCTGCAAAAGGTGTATTGTGGAAACAGCTCAGTCACAATTGCAATTTGTGAAAGTTTTGATGGGTGTTTACTCATGGCTAGAACACACTTGCTTACTTGATCAAATTCCACACGACTGAAGGCATGATGCCATCTAGTTTCTTAGTACCAAGAGACTTACGTAGAAATGAGATGCAGAATATATGGCTATGAAACCTCCAGGATCAGTGAGGATGCAGGTGAAGACGCATAGGTGGCTGCTCGGTGGCTGCTGAGGTCACAGTTTTGAACTACATGCCTAACAACTACATTTGATATTTGGTTTTTTGGTTTGTTTTTTTTTTTTTTTGATGGGGTTGTAGATTTTGAACTTTAATTTTTTACGCTAGCAGTCCCAAGTCTATAGCAAAGCTTAATTTACTGCATTAAATTTTAACTACACAAGACCTTTCCAGAATGCATATGGCCCATAATTAAAAATGTAGATGTTCAAAATATATATACAAAAGACAAGCCTGTTGAATTTAATATTATCATATATTGACCTTTGATCTGCTAAGGGTGAAGGTTTTTTGAATGGAATACACAACTCCTTCTGTAACATCTCACCATGTTATTCCTTGGTCCTGAACAATAACTCCTTTCAATTGAGGACAAAAATGATTTTCAAGGATGTAAGACAATACTTTATTCTGGTTTGTTTCTTATATTACTTATGGTTTAGCATTATTAAGAAAAACAGCATGGTGGAAACAGGATTCCTTATCCACTATCCTCACACCCTGTGCCTTTTATTGTTTGTAAAATACTTTCTTCGTTTGTAAAAGATGTGACTCTAGAGGGGAAAAAATGATGGTTCATTTAAGTAGAATGCTCACAGGACACAATAAGATTTTAGGTCCATTGGTTACCAGGTAAATTGAGATAATTCTGGTTCAGACAGAAACTGTTCTTCTTTGTTCTAAATTTGCATTACAAAAATATGTAAGAAACCTTCTGGAAGAATGGGGAGAGTTGTGAGGGAACAGGTTTTGGACTGCTGGAGGAAAAGATGGGCACCTGCTGTTTAGCAAGTTGAGAGGATTGTTGCATGCTGCAAATTTTCTGTGTGTTACCAGGACAAGCAGATGGCCAGAGACAGAGTTTTCTCCTTGTGTGTAGTTTATCTCCTTACATCTTCTAATGGCCTATATTAAAGTTTCCCAGCATTACATTCAGTTCAATTTAACACAGTTAATATGTGTTTAAGCAGTACCAGCTGCTGTCAAAATTGCCTACTTGGAATAGATAGCTTTTTCAAATACTTCAGTAAGAATGGCAGTATAAGGGGAAACACTGTTTGTGTGTTATTTCAGGGTGCTAACTCAGACCCCTAGGGATGAGGCTGCTGCCTCACTCAACATGAGCCACTTGTGATTTTTTAAAAATTACGTTGCATTCCTGAGCCTCCTGAGACAGGGGAAAGGATGTAACAGCTTCTGCCTCCTGAGAACTGTTGCACGGTCTAATTTATGCTGACAACATTCAGAACTGGTCAATGTGGTTTTTCTTTAATGATACACCACCTTTTACATTTTTGAAAATATTTTGTTCATAAAATTACAAACTGACAAAAATATCTTTGTGGAAAATTCAGTGAGGGCCTGACCTTGGGACACTGAATCATTTTTTGTTTTTATCCAATGTCTTTTTTTATATTATTTTTATAGACTCATAGTACTATAGAATGGTTTGTGTTGAAAGGGACCTTAAAGATCAGCTGGTTCCAACCGCCCTGCCATGGCTGACCAGGTAACTCAAGACCCCGTCCAACCTGGCCTTAAAAACTTCCAGGGATGGAGCAGCCACAATTTCTCTGGGCAACCTGTTCCAGTGTCCCATTTTGAATTGTTTCCCTATATAAATAATGTTACATGAAATACATTATGGTTCTGGAAACAGGAATTAAATCTTATTTGAAATAAGAAATTAAGTTGCTTATGAAACATGGCCAAAAAGCACAGTTAGACTCTCACAGAAGAACTCTCAATCTTTCATCACACAAATTAGCAGTAATATCTTTATTATTTGTTTCCTGTCCATCTCATATGATACAGATATAACAGGACAATGTTCTGTCAGAAAAATTATGGAAAAAGGTTAAGACCTGGACACTAGAGTATCACCAACTTTGTTGCATCAGCTTCAACTCAGACACTTTTATTTCAGGACAGTACTTTGCTAAATGTAGAACAGTATTATGAATTATGATAAAATGTAAGTGTAGTTTGTAACTAAAAGAACCTTCATGTAAAAATGTGATTTTAATTTTTTTTCTCTCCAGCTTTCAGATTCAGCAAAACACCAAATATTTTTAATTTTTAATTTTCAATTTTCACTTGCGTTGCCTTAAAACTGAAATATGTTTAGTTGCTGTAAACCTATTTCCAGCTCTAAAACAGGATATCAAGGAGTATTTCTGTTTGATATCAAAACTACCACCTGTACAACAGTGAACACAATGAAATTTTTATCCCAGTTGAGTGTTTCAGAGATTGTCTACAGAACAGTTTCAGTTATAAATGGGTTTTATTTACAAAAAGATGAATAAATTAACCACATTGTTCCACATTGAGGCTAGATTTTGTTTAAGGAGCTCATAAGGAGCATATATATACTGAGCTGTTACTGTACCTGTAAAACAACCGTGTATAAAAGTGCTCCTCCCTTACACCCGTTAACTGTGCTTGAAGGTGGCTATTGTCAGGTGTGTAAACGAGTGAAGTGCAAACAATTCTGGATAAAACAAAAGCTGTTATTGACTGGTATAGTGTTAGTGAAGTCAGCTTGAACCCCAGAGAGCCTTACACATTATAGTGCCTAAGATGGAACAGCAAAGCAAAACAAAACAAAACAAAACAAATCCCCACAAAACCGAACCAGCTTCTAAACTGTTACAGGTGCAAATTCTGCTGCAATGTTCTGTGATGACACAGGATTTTACTGACTTAGCTCACTCCATCATTTTTAGTATACACAGGAATAACAGTTACACTTCAAAATATTAGTTGGCTTGGTTTTGATAAGCATCCAAAAAACCTGCTGCTCATTTAAGTTTTGATCCTGCAAAATTCCTTTCATTGCATTCTGTCATTTTCCATTGATTTTAAGTGGGGTGGTTTTTTGTTTTTTTTTTTTCTTTAGAGAAGCACTGAGAATATCCTTGTTATCAGAAGGGTCAAAAGGAGAGTAAAATATGCTGAAAATATCAAAACATGAGACAGGTCTTTTTAGTTAAATGACACAGAATGGAATTCTCCACAAACTTCAGCAAATAGACTGTATTTTACAGTGTCTTCATTTCTGGAGATCAAAGAAGTAAGATTTTTTTTTCAGTAATTGTTTAGTTTTATCACTAAACTATTTTTTACAGAAATGTTTACTTTCAGACAAGCAAATATTATTGTTACTTTAATTTTAGTGATTATTTTTAGGATGTACAGAGTACCAGTGCTGGCTGAAAAATGTTTCAAAATGCTTTTCTCATTGTCAAATGCCAATTTTTATATTCAGTTTTTTCACAAAAAGAATTGGCTTTCTCAGGAGTGCTAGATGCAGGATTGCATTTCTGCTCAAAATGAAAATGGTACACCTGGCACAGGCTGTTAATATTACTTCAGACTTTTGCCTAAGATGTGTTATGCAGACAGATATGCAGATAGTTCTTGATATGCAGACAGATAAGGAACTATACCCTTTCTTATCCCATCTCTTCTCATCCCATCCTATTCTATCCCAGGTAAATTTTCTGATGCAATTGGATTTATAACATGGAGAATTTTAGACTTTGGGTTGAAGCAGGAGTGTTAGAACAAGGTCCTACTTTCATCCTGATGCAGAATAAAAACAGTCTTTCCAAATTTACATAGAAGCATTTATTTTGCCTTTTCCTGAACAGATATAAAGAAGCAATGAGTTCTAAATGATGTTAGCCACTCAAAAGTTGTTCACTTTTCTATCCTCTGAAATTTTTCAAGAAATACAGCTTCCAGTATGATTTAGTGCTGTTGCAAGATTACTGAGGCCTAAGTTTGAGAAGATTCAAGAACTTTGTTTGTAATACACCCACCAACTGAGATTCTTCTTATAGTTCTGTAACTGGCAATCCATTCAGAATTCTCAGTGACTTGGTATTTCTCACAAAACAGTGATAATTTTATTTCTAAGCATGGTGGCATACAAATGGAAATCAATGTAGTGGACTAGCAGCATGCTCACACTGCACCTCTTCACTGCCCCTACCACAAGCCTTTCTGTCAGCCAAGTCATTTAATTAGGGTATGAATTTACTAAATTCTCTTGCAAGTCTGGTTATTGTTATGCTAGAAGACATTAATTGAGTGTTATCAATTAATTCTTCAGTCTCTGCATAGTTTCAGGAGCGCTTAATCTATCAGATGAGAGTCCCCTCTGGGTCCTCCCTTTTTATTTTAAAAACGCAGGGTTTCCCTGAAGGCAACAGGGTTTTTCTCCACTGACATCTAAACCCAATACTGATCACTTCAAGTATTTCAGGGAAAGTCTGGTTAAAATGCAAAGGCAGAAAAGTACGGATGAATACATGGCCTCAGCCGTCTCAGTCAGTGAGTTAAAAGACACTTTATAGCTGTTCACAGACACGTATTTAATGTAGCATAGTACCAATAAGATGTTGTACAATGCTTGCAATGACAGGCTGTTTCTTCTGTGGAGGTGTTTCTATTTGGTTTTTTTTGTAAAGTCTGATCTAAGCAACCATACATATTACACAAATTAACAACTGAAGAAACACCTCATGTTCCACATTGCTTGAAATGATCTGGATTTTCTTCTGCTCACTGTATTCACTCGTATTTCCCTAAAAATAAGTACCATACTATTATGCTGTAGGTGGGAAAAAAACTTTGCAATACAGAAGCAACTGAAATCATTATTAAGGACTGATTATCTTTGTTTTAGTTTACATTCCTTTATTCATTGTGTGGTAGGCACACTGCTCTGATGAAATGTAAGATTTTATGTCTCATCCATCCTCTATTCATACAGTTTTGGCTAGTATCAAAGGATTGGTGAAACGTTAGCTAATTAATTTGTGGTAGTTTTTCTAATTATTCAGTCAACAAAAAGGAGCCCACACTCCTGAGCCATAACTGGAATATGGCTTTGTAAGGCAGTATTAACAGCTTTATCAGCTGTTAATCAGTGTTGTTAAAACCATGTTGACCCTGATCCTCAACATCAATTTGGACCTAAGTCCTTCATTCCTGTTTTCTTACATTACTTAACACAGAACTTTTGTGAAGAGACTGCAAAGTTTAAGTAACCAAAGGAATGTTTCAAAACTGATGAAATGGCTACCAAGCATTAATAGTAATGCCTTGCTGCTCTTGAAAATCTCACTATAAAGCAGATCCCACAAAGGGTTGCCACATTCATTGTTTAGCCACCACAATGTGCTTGCAGTATGTGAGCTCTTCACACAAGTGTGAAGGAGATTTACTGGGTTGATTCATCAAGTCCACGCCAGCATGAGACTTTTTCAACTTCTAGCTTCTGAACAGGATTGCAGAGCCCAGATTTGCGCACACCCCATGAAATCTGTGCGCTTCATACAGGGATACCAAGATACCTCTGAAAGGTGTCTTGAAGGAACAGAAAGCTGAGGTGTTTTTGACATGCCACCTGTCCCAAAAGTAAGACACCACCTGTGTGGACAAATATAATGGGGATTTCTCTCATAACAGTCCCCATTGCTTTCAGTACTGAGCTAGGATGCTGCTGTACCATGGATGAACATACAAGTCCTTTCTTCATTGCCTTTCTTTCTAGAACTCCATCCTGTTTTCCATTAGCCTGTTATTTGCACTCAGGCTTTACCTGAATTACTGATGTGTAGCTGATAACAATTTGAAGTTTGCGCTTGATATGAAACAGATTTAAATGATGCTTTCTCTGTTTCTGTGGTGTACTAATTCTTCCTCTTAAGAACTGGAGAAGAATTACTGGGTTATTTCAACCACTTCTTTGCCAGCACAGGATTGAATCTGCCCCTTAATTCAGATTAGGTTATGCAGAATAACAAATAAAGAACTTATCCACTACACTGAAAAGATACAGATGAAAGGTAATGAATGACAGCCAGTTTCAGTCATGCCTAAATTTGGCCCACTAAAAATATAAAATAAAAACTAGTAATACACTGACTGTTGGCTGTTTTAATGGGTCACAGAATCCTTTACAGAATAATCGTTAATATAGACTGAAGAAATAGCACCAGCACAACTTTTCTGACCATCTCAACAAAAGCAGGATCTGGAACTGTCAAGGGCTTGAGGTTAAAGTCTTCTGCACTGTATTGCTGTCTGCGTATGTTTATCCAACACCTAGCCCTGAGACCAAAAAAATCCATTGCATAAATCCAAGTGACAATCTCAGTGGTAATATATCCCCCACCACCTAAGTCCAGGAAGGGGAATCAAGTCCTAGCATTGTCTGCCTGGCAGTCCTAAAACATCACAAAAAACTATCTGTGGATTTGGAATGCATTTATCTGAGGGATGAACAATACCCATATGTTCACCAGATGACTACTGAGCTGGATTGATTGAGTCAAAGTTCAAGGCTGCAACAAAGGATAACTTGTTTCTTCAGGACTGGCTATGATTAGATTGTTGTTTACAAAGATATTTTTTTTTTTAAATGAATATTCCAAAATACGTGGGAGGATCATTGTTCCTTGTTATCTTTTTATTTATTTTTCAGATATGTTCTATTAAATGCAATTGTTTTATGGGCTATTTTCATTAAGCATTTATTTCCATTACAGTGGCTCACAGTCGGAATTATAGCATATATAGTTCTCTTAATTCAGAAGCTAGAAAAATTGAAAACTGAAAATTAATTCAGAATAGAAATGTCAGGGAATGTGTATGCTCACTCTTATAGTCTCACTCTATACATACATGCCTACACATGCAGGCAGATGCATAAAGTAAAAAAAAAATCTTAATTAATTATTGTGCATGCACGCACACATGTATGTATACTTGTGCATATATAAGTAGTGTACATATGTAAGTACTGATATTTAGATGTAGAGCAGTAATGTTCAGATGTATAAAGATGTGTGTGTATGTGTATGTAAAATTACAACTTTGTGTTCTTCATCCATTAAGTTACTTAAGTTGGAAGGGAGGAGAAGAAAGGTCTAGCTTTTGTTTTGATTTGGGTTATTGCATCTGAAATGGATGGGGTGGAAATGTTCTGCATCATAATATACTTAAGGAAAATGTTAACATTCTTTCATGTTCCAAAGTCTTTCTCTAAAACACTGTAAATAGTATCTGTAAGAAAAACATTAGAGACAACATTTTCCACTGATGAATGTATGCTATGTACTTCCTAAAAATAGTAATGCTCTGGACTTTGAACATATTTCTTTTATGTTTACATAAATGGAAATAACACAAATAAAAATGTTCTTTATTCTTTTGTGCAGGCTACTTACACCTTGAGTTTAATGCAGCTACATTGCACCTTGAATAGTCAGGGAAATACAAGAGGTAGGCAGGGAAGAGGTCCCAAATTTTTTCTCTGTTGATCTGAAGAGTATTGCAGGCTGAGAAATAAATTTTCCCACAGAGATGGAAGGATGCAATGTAGAATACTGTATTTCCATGGATCAAATGGCTTCCAAGGGCTGCACCTGGAGTGACTCACTGAAGGAAAATAATTTCCCCAAAAGAATAATAAATTTGTAGCAACTGGAAGAAAGTTTTGCTGTAACCTACATGTACACATTGGAAAGTTTACTGAATCATTACCAAAGGTTTAATTAAATAATTGTTTTTCTTTGGAGTAGAATAATTTAATTGGTTAAAATTGAGCTTATTTAATTAAAAAATAAATTTTAACCCATTATCTAATACAAATAATCTAAAGAGCTCGTTAGAAAGGGAGTGAAAAAGCCCTGTAAGTTTGAGAAAGCCACTTGCTCTTACAAAGTCACAACATGTTGCAAGATAAGTGTCTAGATGTCTGAATGATAAACGGATCAAAGTATTTGCCGTTTGCAATGTTTTCTATTTATGTATCTCTGTTGGTATGAGAGGTACATACACCACAAATACCATAACAATGCATGACTTTCTAACATTACAAGCAAAACCCTATAAAAATAGTGTAGAATAAAAGCAACACAATTCAAATGACATAAAAATTACTATTTCTTGTAAAATGGGAAATTTGGTCAGCTATTAGGATTATTTTGTTGTTTTATTTTTTAACCATGAGAACAGTAAAATCCTGTAGAAGCCTACCTAGACAGGTTATGGGATCTCTGTCTTTGGAGGTGTTTGGCAACCTACTCTGATTAGACCTGTGTTGAGCAGGGAGTTGGACTAGGTGACCTCTGGAGACCCCTTGCAGACTGAGCTAGTCTGTGATTCTGTGATTGCATCATTCTGATGAACCATCTAAAGTAATGAATTCATAATCTCACCTCTTCTACGTTGTTCAGGCAGTTGATTTACAGTGGAGATTTTGATATTTTTATTCACAATAGTACCATAGGCTTTGTTGCCTTCTTTAGTTAGCTGTACCCCTCTGCTGTGTTCAGATATCACCAGATTGGACCCATGCATTTTTTTGTGCTCTGTGGTCTCAGTAGACCCATGATTTTAAGCCAATTTATCAAAAAAAGAGTTTGTCGGCTATTACTTCATGAACATAAGACCCAGCATTGATCATTCCTGAAATATGTTGATTTTGTTGTAAATAAATTGTTCTGTCTGCAAACAGGATGTCAGATATTCTACAATTCTTTATATATATTGCAGACAATATTTGAATACCAATAGTAACTTGAAGGAACATTACTTAATCTTTCAAGGTGTATTCTAAATGGGGACAGTAAATAAAAAGTAAGTCCCTGCAAAAGAGAGAAAAAAAAAAAAAGGAAATAAAAAATGAAGTTGGAGAACATGGAAAATAAATTTCTTTGGTCTGATGTGAAAGAGCACCGACATTGTGCTTACTCTCAATAATTCTCAATGCCAACTTTCAGAAACATGTACAACCATGCATGTATGATACATATATGTATGTACACATAAATGCATGGGTAAACAGTGAGTTTTATCACTGTAACTGTCCATCTGGGATGACTGGGAGCATGTAGATGACCAAATATCAAACAAATCATTAGTAAGGTTCCCTTCCTACATCTTTGTTCTCCTGCAGTTTTTTATTCACTCTTCAGAAAATAAGATCTGCAATCTTATGTACACTGTGTCTTTTCAAGTCTATCAGATTTGAAATAGGTTTCACTATTATATGAAAAAAAGCAGTGGGAGAAAAAAATATCACCAGGACAGTAAGAGGAAACTTGATTTTCTTCTGAATTATAATAATCATTAAACGGCAGACAGTGATTTTAAATTACAGAAAAGAAAATTTGATTTGAAAACTGTTAAACAAGTATTGCCTTTAACCAGTTAAATTTTTTTATCTTCTGAAACAAAGAATTTACAGTAGTCTGAACACAATTTCCAGTTTCCTGTTTTAAATGAAGATTGTTTTCATCATCAAAGTTTTTCCAATATGCAAACTAATAAACCCACAGTTTGAACTCAGAATCAAAGATCTTTCCAAGCCTCCTTTCTTCTATTTTCATGCCAATATTTTGAAGAATCTCACTTTTTTTAGGAACTAGTCACCCTAGTCTTCCCTTACAGTCAGTGAGTCACATCAGCCGAATAAGAAATTCTTTCCATTTACTACTTTAGAGAAACAGTTTCAAGAAATTAGTTAAAGCATAGACCCAAGGTGTATATATGCTATTAGGAGGATTGCACTAATGATTTGTATGTCCTAGGTCCTCCTTACATCTAATAGAGAAAAATACAGAGGTTCAACATACTTCAGCATGGGAAATAAATTGCCATGTCTTTAGCTGAAGCTCCTGTATAGCCTGGAAAGTATAAGTTTCAAAATCCAACCACTTGCACTGTAATTCTAACAGAATTAATATTTAAAGCAAGTGCAAGATAAAACTAGAATGCAAAATCATTTCACAATATGTCCTTTTTTTTCTTTGCGTTCTGCTTAATTATTACATGTTTAATTTATCAAAAGCTTGAAATTATTTTCCCATAATCTATTTTCAATTTTTGTGTTAAACCTGTAAGTTTACTTAGCTTCAATATGTTTTATAACAGAAACACACTTTTTATATTTTTGCTATTATAAAAGTAATATTTATTAGTATATATTAATAGTTATAAGATGAATAGAAGTTTGAGAGATAATTCTGCCAACCTGATTGTCTAATACTAAGGCAATAATTTTTCAGACCTGTTCTGTACATACCGATTAATTTCTATTGTTTAAAAAGAAAACTCTGTACATGTATTTTGGTTTATTTTTCCAATTTTCAGTTCTTAATGACCTCTGGACATGGTATTTTGAGGGGATTAATGATCTGCTGGAAGATGTTCATTACCCAAGGTATAGAGATTTAGGCTAGTCATTATTACTGAGAAATATTTTGTACTTCGATCATTGCTGTCAAGTTTCTTAATGTATTCAGACTTTAAATAAGCTCTTAAAGACCTTGATAAAGCAAATTTCAAACTTGAAGCATCTGACAATATTCACATTAAAACATCCTCTTAAGAAAAAGTATCTTTAGAATATATCTCTCTATCCTGTTATCTATGTTTTTTCCTTTCTATCTGACCTAGTTTTCTCCTGCACTTGTCCTCTGAAGTCCTTCAGTAATCAGGCTGTACATCTATCTGAATTCCATGAGCAAAGTTTTTGGCCTTTGGCTGAAAAACTTTAAATAGCAGTGCTGTCATATAGGCCACTGAAAGACACATAGGCATTCATGTGAAATGAACAAGTCTCTTTCTATAGGTATATATACATATACACATACAGTGGTGTGTATAAATGCATGAAAATATACAGGCAAACAGATTTAACTTTTTGCTGAGACTGTTGGCACAGCATAAACCTTTCAGAATAGGACTTTATCCAGGGTAAAAAACAGAATATCTTACTTTGTAGCTCGGATTTGCATTAGTTTGCCTGTGATAACTTTACCAGAAAATGTAAACTGAATTAAAAATTTGCTTTTCACTAACTTTTTCTTGTCATGCGAATTAAAACAAATTGAGTATAACAAGAATTTGCCATTTAATTTCCTCCTCACTTTCAAAGAATCCAAACATGGTGACTTAAGCCTTTTTAATCTGCGATTTAACTTGGAAATTTTTGCCACATAACATCAGGCTTCAAGTTTTTATCTGCTTGCTTTATCTGCTTTTTGAAGGCAGGGCCAGATTTTTACACATACACTTGTGAGACTACTTCTCTTGAATGGAATACATTACAACACAAGACAATATCTGCATTGTCATCCTCATTATTGAATTTCCATAGGAGAAAGTAAGCCTGCTTTTCCTTTGCAGCTAGGACTCTACCAAAGTCCAGCTCACGGAGTCTCTGTCTCAGATCAGCCCTGGCCTGCCCCAGTACACTCTTCCTTCTCCAGTTTATAGCCTATCCAGGTGCATTCCAGCACAGACACCTTGCCTCTTTTCACAGATGGAAGACAGCATAACATCCTGGCTTAACAGTTTGCTGACGTCTAAGGCAGTCAAAGTTTAATTTTACCACAGTCTATCACTGGCCAGCTATCCTGCCTGATATCAAAATTGTTCACATGAATTTTAGATCAGCTACATGGGATGGTTTTCTTGTTAGAATTCAGACTAGTACCTTTTCCAGCCACTTTTAAACCATGCTCAAAGCATCAAATTTAATTTGCATGTGTAATCATGAGAACAGCACCATTATGGTTATAATCATAATCTGCTGAATGAGAAAATACCAATCAGCTTGAAGGCTGTTAAGGGCCAGCCTGCTGATTCAATTGTCTAATTCAGGGAGATGAGTAAGGACAAGAAAAAGTAGATCACGGTCTGGCGTTTATCTAAGTGCTTTATTAATGAACTTTTTTTATAAGCTTTATCAAATATTTGCTGATCTTGCAAGTGCATGAGGTTTAGCCTAAGCTAAATTTATGCTATTGTTACCAATGTTTGGCAGCTTTGAAGTTTTTACCTAACTTGAAGTTTGTCTTCCTGTCAAATGCAATGGCAGTATGTGTTGTCATATTTCTGTCTTAGAGGCTACCTGGGTGTTTCCAGTTCACAAATAGGACTTGTTTGGAGGTTTTTTTTTTCCTAATTTAAATTATTGCAATTCATCTTGAAATCTGAAAGGCAAGCTGAGTAGACTCTTTCCTCAGCATTATAAGTAATACATTTTCAGCTGGTCATCTTCTGCACTCCAGTATCTTCATAACACATTTACATGTTTTCAAAGTACCTTTGAAACCTTCTTTAAGGTACTTTCTTAGAAAGTAGGACTTGGCAATTCATGTCATGATTTGTGAGTCAGAACCATCTTTCTTGAAATCTGTCAGGCGTAGAGTACTAGCAAGGTTTAAAAAAAAAGAAAGCTTGTTTGCTTTTAAAGTAATAGACATTTATAGTACTGGATGCACATCAGGAGCACATCTATATTTAAATATACTACATATACATTTGTCAGAAACCTTGCTTATGTAGGTAAGTTATAAAACCTATGCTAAGATAGAAAGTTCTTCACACCAAAAGCAGCAGATATATATGCAAGTCCAGACTCCCCGCTTAGAGTAGAGGGATCTATTTACATCTAAATCATATGTGTCTTATTGGGTCAAGTTCTTCCTTGAATAACAGTTTAAGAGAATCACAGCAAGCCAAGTTAATTAAAATAATTGAAATAATTAACTAGCCCATATATCACCTAGGATATTTTAGCCTGAAGTCTGAGAAAGTGTTAAATATTCATATATAAGACTTTTGCTGGAAGCCTGGAGTTTGCAAAAGGTTACGATTTTAACATTAGGTATTTCAGAAAAAATAGAAAAAAAGCCTACATCTGCCTATAAAGCCCAGGACACTATCCAGACATTTAACGTGGGATTTGTTTTATCTAATTCACAGAAAGATACTCGTGTAATAAGGTATGTTGTCTAAATGAACAGTAGTATTTAAAGAAGAAAGCCAAAAATCTTGAGAGTAATTTACCCCTAGTTAGACATTTAAAATAACCAGAATGAATAACCCACTGGAAGTGTTCATCTTTCTCCATTGACTAAACACTATACTAGGTTAGACTAGGTATCTAGGAAAATTTTAAACTGGAAGGAAACTTCTTCTCTTTTCTGAAATATGAGGATAAATGCCTTCTTTCTGAATGAAAACAATGTCACCAGATGATTTCAAAGGAAATTAAGAGAATTCAGAAAAATGTGTGTGTGTAGAAGAAGAATGATTATTGCAAACCATACAGAAATTTAGGTAGGTTTCCTAGTCTTTTTGGTCACAAACAGATTTTTAGAAACAATCATTTTTTTCTTCTTTATATGGAATTTGCTATTCAGCATTATTTACAAAGGGGATTGGTACAGCCTATTTGGATTCCACATAGAGATGTAACTTAAATACAATATTTTTCTTGCTCAGTACTGTAGCTTCTTTGATGTTTAGTGTTTCTATTTTATTTTTTTTTTCTTAAACTACCATAAAGTAATTAAATGGGTAGTTTGATTTAAGTTTTGAGGCACCTCATGGGCCAGCATACTGAAACACAGATTCTGTTTTCAACATATGAAAATGGTGAGTCAATCAATCTATTCCACAGAGGATCCAGAAAAGGCAAATGCTTCCCAATATAATGATGAATGCTGTTTGATCTGATGACTTACTGGAAAATCTCCCACCTGTTTTCTATGATGGTGTATTTCAGTGAATGTTGTTTCCTGTCTTACAAGGTTGTTCTGCTGTTGTTTCTGTATGCATGTGTTATTAATGTTTCATTTTAAACAAATTTGAATTTAACATAGCACATGCATCTGATACCTGCCAGTCACCATCAGAAAACAGGATGATCAAGTAGCAGTAATGGAAGAAACACCAGATATGAATGAACCAAACTCACTTTTTAATCCAATTTTAAATATTCTCAGCTGTGTGAATTTGAGGAAAATATGCAGCTTGGACCAGAATTTGCTTTTGCTGCCAGAGTTCCTGGTTAGTGGTAATGGTGGTAGTGATGATGATAGCAGGCCCAGAAGCAATGTTTTGAATATGTATGGCCCCTCCTCATCACAAAAATCAAAGAAAGGTCTGTGTGCTGTAAGTGAAAGATATGCAGTTGATTTAGGTCCTTGCAAGACTGTTTGTTTCTCTGAAGGCATCCTTGCTTTGATCAGTAAGTTATAAATAAAAAACACCCAGCAATTGCATAAAAGAGTATTTTTCTTGGGAAGGAATAATGTATCCTAAAAACGTGGCAAGCCCATATCTGTACGATGTGGTATGGCCCCAGATCAAGGGCAATCCTTCCTGCTATTTCCTGGTGTCTAGATAGTGCGGTTGGATAATTTGTGAGATGTTTTTTCTTCTAGGAACAGCCTTCATAGCAGTTTTGTTTGGGTTTGGGTATTTTTTTTCCCCCAACATCTTGCTTCAGCATAATAATGACAATTTCAGTGTTTAAAGTCAATTATTTATATGGGATAAATAAAATATTGCATTTGATCTGCCCAAGGGCAGTAAAATAAATTACAACAGTCCACATTGTTAAAGTGTTTGAAACCATCTAAGTTGGGAAGTAGAGATGACCTCTCTCTTCACTAGTGCCTAAAGTATAACACAGATAGACAAGAAACTGTCTCACGTATCTCTGAATTATTCAGAAGGATATTTTTCCACCATTGACCATACTATCTTTCCTTTACTGGAGAGAATCAATTTTATCTCATAGATTATAATCCTTTGCATCTAGAACACCTGATGTGAGTTAAACAACTTGAAGAATGTAAAAATGTGAAAGCATTTTAACTTGTTGGGCTGCTAGGATGCTTGCTTCCTCTCTGCACATTGCAAGGATCTCTGCATCCTCTTAGATTCAGGGAAATACTGAACCTGTACTCATTACGGAAGAAGGGTTTTAAGGTGCTGAAGGGGATAGATCAAAGAAAAATCAGATCTTGCTCACTGGATTGCAATTTGCATTTTTCTTGGTCATTTGAGAAATTTAAGGATTTCCTCTACACTTTATAGAATGAAGAAAACACTAATTAAAGTGTATATAGCTATACTTTGGTTGGCTTGCAGTAGGGCGGGACTTACATAAGCAAAAAAGAAAATAAATTCAAAGGAGAAGAATAATTCACAGTTTACGTATCAACAATCTTAGTCTCCTATGGCACCAAGTAGTACAAGTTCTACAGGATGTGATCCACCATGCAGAGTAGAAGTACAATTTCATTTTTCAATATAGTCCCACCGCCCAATAACTAAATTTTCTGAAATTGTCAAACATCACTGTCTGTACCTAGGAAAGTAACAGAAAGAATTGTTCAGCCACACGACAGACACTGTGCTGCTTCCTTCCGATGTGAGAATTCCTACTACATAAAATATATGTAACATCTGGAAAGTGCTATACAGTACTTTGATTCTATATATGCATTTTTTTGTCATGGATATCGTGAAGGGGAAATAATTCTTTCCATTTATTTCTTGCTTTTATTTCCAAATATGCATGGTAGGTGAGATAAATTTGTTAATAGAGGGTTATCGCAACATCGTCATTAGGCTCTCCAGGTACAATGAACCAATGGCACTTCTGTGGTTTTTTACCTTCAGTTGAAGAAAATGAACAAAGCAGAAACAAATATATTTTATTAGCGAGATACTGTCATATATCTTTCAGTGTAAAATACAGAATATTCTTAACACTTTGGGATTAAATTACATTGCTGCTGCAGTTTTTTGATGGGCATTGCCTTAGTCCTCCACCAGTTTTAGTTATAACTCCATTGAGATAAATGGTTAGTCCCTCTTCATTTCATAATACCTGAAGATTGGAAACAAGTTGTTTAAATATAATTAAATTCCTTCAGTATATTCTGTCAGTAGTTAGCCTTTGCGAACCAACATAATCACATACTTGAAAAGACAAGCACCTTGATTAAAGATGTAGATTGTTCTTGAATTACCACTTGAGACATGTTAAAGAAAGATACCTACAACAGTTCTCAACTGTATGACTTTTTCACACAGAAATTTAAATTGGTGAGAAACAGATGACTAATTAGAATAGTAGGCTATTCAAATGAGATGGAAAATTACAATAAACACTAAACTCCTATTCTTGAAAATAGTTTGGATATCGATTATTCCATTATGCTCTAGAAATAGTAATTTTTCAGAGTTTTAATTAAAGTCTGAATTCACATGCTTTATTTAACTCCATCAAGCAGAATAGCATACAAATAGACTATGGTTCTCATAAACAGTGAATTTAACTTGTTAACTTCTTCAAAATAAATGGGAAGTAGGAATTATCTGCAGCAACTCTGTCAGGACACCCCATTTATAAAATTGTGTCAAAAAATTTAGTGTACTTTTTATTTTCTTTGTAGAGAAGGCAAAATTTTTACCTGTATGTTAAATTAAATGGGGCTTTCTCTTTGCAGAAATTTCCTAAATTAATTTAAAATTCCTAGTGCTGTCAGGAATCAAAAATCATGAAGTTATCCTCTGGGAAACTGTTTGAACTAACCAATTCATTCTGAAAGGAAATTCCAAACTTCTGTGTTCGGTTGACTGTGGCTGGACATCAGGTGCCCCCCAAAGATGCTTTATCATTCATCTCCTCAACTGGACAGTGGAGAGAATTTATAACAAAAGACTCATGGGTCAAACTAAGGACAGGAAGAGATCATTCACCAGTTACCATTATGGGCAAAACGGATTTGAATTGGGGTAATTAATTTACATTATTATCCAAAATCAGAATAGGGTAACAAGATATAAAACCAAATCTTAAAAAAACACCTTAACCCAACCCCTCTCTTCTTCCTGTGTTTAACTTTACTCTTAAATTCTCTGCTTCCTCTTCCCCAGAGGAGCAGGGGGATGGGAAATGGGGGGTGCAGTCATTTCATCACGTTATCTCTGCTGCTCCTTCCTCCTCAGTGGGACTACTCCTCACATTCCCTGTTCCATCATGGGGTCCCTTCCATGGGATGCCATCCTTCAGGAACACACTGCTTCAGCGTGCATACCCCACAGGATCACAAGCCTACCAGCAAACCTGCTCCAGCATGGGCTCCTCTGAAAACAGCTCCACAGGTCCTACCGGGAGCCTGTTCCAGTGTGGGCTTCCCACAGGGTCACAGCCTCCTTCAGGCATGCCCCTACTCCAGTGTGGGATCCTCCATGGGCTGCAGCAGCACAACTGCCTCACCATGGTCTGCACCACTGGCTGCAGGGGAATCTGCTCTGGTGCCTGGAGCACCTCCTCTCCTCCTTCTTCACTGACCTTGGTGTCTGCAGAGCTGTTTCTGTTTGTTACATTTGATACTTTTTAAAAACAAGGAAGAAAAATAGGGGATGGGGAGGAAAGAGAATTGGTAGCTGCAACAGAATTCTCTTGTGAAGCAAAGGTCTAGAAATAGGCAGCTGAGCACATAAAGACTGGTTGACAAAACAATTTAGAAAAACAACTATTTCAGCAAAACAGTTGAAGAAAAGCTGACTGCATATATTGAGGCGAATGGAAGAGAAGCAGAAAACAGAGAATGCTGCTAATCTTAAGTATGTACCAGTGAAAGACCAGGTAGGAGAACAGATATTTCAAAGACACTAGCAGAAGCTGAAAGGACTCTGGAAGCTTATTAGTTGTCCTTTCTATCTTCTCCAAAATGACAAAGAATTTTCTGATTAATTTATCATTTTATTTTACTTTTTCATCAAAAATGCTTTTGCTTCTCAGACAGAGCTAACTATCCTGCTACAGTTACCCTTGGCAAAAGGACAAACATGCTGTTTTATATAGAATCATAGAATCATGGAATAGTTAG